>NC_066587.1:7277069-7577069 GCF_905475345.1 Vespula vulgaris | reverse complement strand
AAAAGATAGATTAATAAAATAAATACATGAACAATCGTATAGAATTATCCGTCTGATATAGATATCTAACAATTTGTACGTTCCAATTTTATCGAAACAAAAGCCAAAAATTCGTTTCTTCTTTCAATCGACGAGACTAAAGTTGTAGTCATAAACTTTGGACGCTGATTAATATCCTCTACGATTTTGTGGCGAATCGGACTACGCGACTTATCCTCCGCCAGGAACATAAAATTCTCTGGACAACGAAGATTGAATCGTCGACGTAAAACGTTTCTCGTTTTGCCGGTTGCGGTGCCGGGCGTTGCTGCTGTTGGTGGGCTTTAACCCATTCTCCTTCCCTGACAGCTCCTCTGGCATCGTCGATGGTACTTCGATCCGGGTTGGAACATTAAACCAGCCGCCATGTTGGCTGCCAGTTGGCAAGGAGCCAAGCGAATACGGTTGTTGAGAGAGAGAGAGAGAGAGAGAGAGAGAGAGAGAGAGAGACCTACTGGTGCGGCTTTTCGGGGGTTCAGCAAAGCCAGAACTGAGATGGTGTACGTATGTGTATATGTGAAAGAGAGAGAGAGAGAGAGAGAAAGAGAGTATAGGAGAGACAAAGAAGGAAACAACGGCGAGGATTCTCTCGTCCTAGATATGCTAGACTGTCAACGATTCGTCCGGTACTTAGACGACCCTGGAGCTAGCGAATCGATAGTGCCAAACGAGTTTCCTGTCTCTCTCACCGAACTTTCTCTCTTTACCACTGTCTCTCTCTCTCTCTCTCTCTCTCTCTCTCTCTCTTTTTTTCTTTTTCTTTCTCACTCCCTATTCTTTTACTTTGACACCCGATAAAAGGATTCCCTGTGCCGCTGCAATAAATCCTCTCTGTGTCGTAGGTGAAGTTTCGCGTAGAGAAAATGAAAAATATGTATCCAAAGAAGAAACTGAGGGGATGGGTACGGGCAATGGAAAAGGAAAAGAAAGGTACCACGGAGATATTATGTTGATGTATGCCGACAGCCTTTCGATGTGCTGGATACACTTTCCTTTCTATAAAACGGAGCAATGCGACGAACAAACGTTCGAGATCGTGAATTCCTTGTGTCTATTCCTATTTGAAAGATTCACAGTAGGTCGGATCGTGCCCTTTTGCAATTTTTTTATTTATGTCTATACACATACACACACACACACACACACACACACACATATATGCCAATCTATGTGTGAAATAAGTCCACTGAACAATTTCAGAGTTATCGGCAACAGGCGCGATCACGATCGAGAATCTACATATATCGATAAGTTATCCTTTTCAACGTGGCAGAATTTTATCGATAAATGATATTTCGATGGTAATCTCTCTCTATCTCTCTCTATCTCTCTCTCTCTCTCTTTCTCTCTCTCTCTTTTATGATGCAATATCGCGTTGGCATGAATTTTAACGAAATTTTGTGATTCTCTCTCTCTCTCTCTCTCTCTCTCTTTCTCTCTCAATCTATGATAACTCGTACACGATTAAAACCATCCTTTTACCTACCCGATCAAATTTCTACCACCCCTTTTTCATTCCCAACTCTCCTGCGATCCATAGTTCCAGTTTTATTAATCATACAATTTATTACGATCTCGTTGTATGTCAAACGAAATTAGGTTAACGTAGCGCGTATGTATGTAATGAGCGTTCATAAATTTCGATGCATCTATCTCTATCTCCCTTTCCCTCTCCCTCTTCCTATCTCTATCTCTATATCGATCTCTCTCTCTCTCTCTCTCTCTCTCTCTCTCTTTATTTAGTATTTCGTTTAATTCCATGTAGAATAAAAAAATTCTACGCTCTACGTTCGAACGTTTTGCTATATATATATATATTTACTATAACTATATATACAGATAATATATATAACTTTATATATAGGACATTACGATATTGGGTTAAATTCCAAGACGCAATAAAAATTTGTCGTAGGTGAGAGAAAGAGAAATAAAGAGAGAGAGAGAAAGAGAGAGAAAGAAATAAATAGCGTTTAGATAGAAGAATTTTTACGTTCTCCAAGTAAGGTGGACTCTTGAAGGAGGAAGCCATAAAGGGAAGAGAGTAAAGGTTAGACCGAAAGAGCCTATCGACGCGTCACCATCACGATGGAGCCCAGCCAAAAGGGTAACCCAGAATGGTGAAGCCATGGTAGGAAAGATCTGGAACGATGATAGTGGTGGTATTAAATTTTCCACGACCGCATTTCGCTCGTATGTTTGTGTGTGTATCTGTATACGTACATTCAAGAGCATACTGTTAGATACAACGTAGTAGTACTTAGGATCACAAAGTTAGAAACGGAAGGGCCGTGCATGTGAAACGTACTTTAAACCAGCTAATTTCCATTTCATTTGGTTACACACCGAACTTCATGCACGTGAATTGAAACTTATGAAATGTTTTTGAGGGTAAAAGGAATGTACGCGTGATAAACGTAGAGATAGTTATCCAAATAAATTTTCAACAATTTCGTGGTTAGACCGATTAGAATCATCGATCGTTAGATATATACGATTCGTTTTTAATAATTTAATTTGTATTTCTCCCTTCGTTACCTTAGATCTTTCTGTTACGGATTGATGAAAATGTTATAACAAAGATTATTTTAATATCCTTTATAAATATCGTACAATAGAATTAATAATGAACACGACATTAAAATCATATCTGACAATGAAATTACCCTAACAATGAAGTCCTTTTATACGTCGTTTTTTTTTTCATTAATATCTGACAATGAACTCGTTTTATGCTATAACAAATTTCAGCTTTATGAATTCAAAGAAAAACAAAAAAAAAAGGAGAGAAAGATAGAGAAAGAAAATTATGGGAACAAATAAGGGTATTATTAAGAATGTTATCCGGTTTAATTGTAAGCAGTAGAAGTATTAAAGGAAGTATTAAAGGAATTATTAAAGTAAGAAGTATTAAAGGAAGTGTAACACCTCTCTGAGTATATACAATTCACGATGTGACACGATTCGTGCGAATGTGTGGTTAAGAATGAATGTAGCTGGCGTACAAACAAAGAGGTCTTGGCCCATGAAGAAGAACATTGTTCCGTGAGAAGAAGAAAGAGAATAAGCGTAGGAACAACGTTGATACTTATACTCTCTCTCTCTCTCTCTCTCTCTCTCTCTCTCTCTCTCTCTTTCTCTCTCTGTCCATCTCTCTCTATCTCTTTCACTCTCTCTTTCTCTTTCGTTCGCAAGTACCTCTCATACTCTTCGGATTCCTCAACGAATCTCATTTACATATCAGTTACGCCGCAGTAAAACGTTCTGCCTTACTACTACAACCTATTTTACACCGTTGGAGGGTGTCAGGGGTGAAACACCCTCGATTACTCGTCCGATGTCATACGCCGCAATCTTGCGGCAGTTTGCCTCCTACCTACTCTCCTCATGTCCTCTCTCACTCTCTCTCTCTCTCTCTTTTTCCTCTATCTTTCTCTCTCTCTCTCTCTCTCCATCTCTCTATCTATCTCTATCTCTCTCTCTCTTGTAGTAACGTCGTTAAAGCGTTCCATTAGAAATTCCAATAGGATTACTCTCTAGGAGAGAGTGCAAGGTTATCAAAAGCTGAATAAGAAAGAGAGAGAGATAGAGAGATAGAGAAGCTCGAAAACCACCACCTACTTTATTACTTGTGGAGAAATTTATACGAGAAGGAGCAAGAGGATCGACGATAAATCGTAAAGCAACGATTCGCGAGACACTTTTCGGGGTGGCCTTTTATGAGTACTAGCTCAAGAGTAGACGACAACTGAAGAAGGGATGTGAGCTAGGGATTTTAGTCGATGTTTTCGTCCAAAGATTCTCATTATCGTTAGGGCTCGGATATAAGGATCTTTTCGAGATGAAAGAATAAGTAAATGTCGATGTCTCAAAGGAGATTTTACGGTTTAGCTCTACGTGCTCAAGGATCTCAAAGAATTGGGTCATAGAAGCAACTAAGTATGTAAGCGTTGAGTGTACATAAACTCATCCTTTTAATAGAATTTTATAAGCCGAGTTCGAAGAAATGTATATATAAATTTTTCTTATATAGTAAAAAGTATTTTCAATTATCGGAATTGAGTATATATAATTCGTTGTATTGTTTATCAGCTGTCATAAACATTTCATTTGAATAATACATTTTTCTCGTATAAAAATATCGGAGTACGTTCAATATCATTAATTTTGCACTCAGACCAGACACATTTCTTGTTTGGAAGAGAATAGAACTAAAAGGGGCGGAGAAGGTAATGGCTAGAAACGTTCAGACAAGGATGGAATATACGAATAGTAGTGGAACAACGTCGCGAAACATCGAAACGGAACGCTATGAGACGATAAATCTAAGCTGCAACGTCCATGTTTTGCGCATTCGGTTGGCTACCATCCATAAATTCGCTCCTGTATCCTATACCTTTACGCAGGCTCGGGGGAACAACCATCTTAAAGCTCACCACCCTTTTCTTCCATCTCTCTTCTTTCTCTCTCTCTTTCTTTTCAACATAGTATACCTTCTTCGGTATTCGAGCGAGCGTTTTTCGAAGGCTAGATCGAAATAAATCGCGGCTCCTACGGACCGCCTACCGATTGCACTTTGAGAAACTCGTAAAAATATCAACGGGAAAATAGAAGGAAAGGCCTTCTTTTCGAATATAAGATCGTAGAAATACGCGAAATGAATTATTCCGAATATGAATCTTATCGAGAGATAAGTTATGAAAATAAATTTCGACATAAGTTTTCAGAAATCTATGTAAACGAAACGTAAATCGTGAAAGGGTCCGGGATAGACCTATTTTTCTTTTTTTTTTCCAATAAAAAAATATCCTTTTCATTAGGTATGATTTGAAAGGTATCCTTCTAACGAACATATATCGTTTTTCTTCTTGCTGTCTTTATATATATATATATATATATATATATATATATATATGTATGTATGTATGTATGTACACTTACATGCGAATACATAGGTATATCTTTCGAGAGCGAATTAATAATTTCTTCGCTCCGGTGTTTGCTCACCGTCCTCTTTCCACCCTCTCTATCAACGTGAAAATAAAAATGTCGAGTCTTTTGCATCGCGTAGGAACGGAAAAACGTGGAAAAAAATATTACTTGGCCCTTTCGCGTTTGGGACACGTATTTTCAACGACCGTGAAGAGAGTGGGATCGAGATAGAGATAGAGAAAAATAAAGAAACAAAGAAGAAAACGGAGAAAGGGTGGAATATATCGCGTAATAAGAGTGTCGAGGTCGTAATCTCTCTCTCTCTCTCTCTCTCTCTCTCTCTCTCTCTCTGTCTCCCTCTTTCTCTCTCTTTCTTTCTCTTTTTCTTCTTTAACGCAGAAAGTCGGTGGATGCAAATTTAAAGCTGCCTCTTCGTGAAAAGCGATTGTTTCGTTGCTCATTATCTCGAAACCCTCCCCCTTTTCCTCTTCTTCCTCTCCTTATCCTTTTATCTTTTTTTATTATTATTTTCTATCTATCTATCTATCTATCTATCTATCTATCTATCTATCTATTTATCTGTATATATGTATGTATGTATATATATATATATACACACGTATCTTTTCGTTCTTCCATTTTCATTAAACGTCTAGTTACTCGCTGAATAAATAGCCACGCTTAGGTACACAGCACACGTCGATGAGAAACGTTAATTGTCTCAATCCAATCGAAGAAAACGGAGTAAGGCGGAAACTGTTTCATTATCTTAAAAGTTTCGCCCGCGAACGACCTCGTTTAGAGGGTAAGTCCTTCGAGCTTGCAAATGCAATTCGACTCCCGTGTGCGTATATCTCTGAAGAGCTACGATGCTACGAGAAAAAGACAGAAAAATAGATAGAGAGAGAAAGAGAGAGAAAGACACAGAAAGATACAGAGAGAATGAGAGAAAAAGAGAGAGAGAGAGAGAGAGAGAGAGAAAAGAGAATCGTGCTGAGAAGTTTAGAGAGAGCTCTGAGAGCCCGTGGGATGAGAAAAATTTCACCCTAGTACGAAATTATCCGTCTTTCGTTCCGAGTGGCTACTCGCCGCCAGACGATCCCTTCTTCTTCTTCTTCTTCTTCTTCTTCTTTTTCTTCTTCTTTTTCTTCTTCGTCTTCCTTTTCCTCTTCCTCTTCGTTTCTTTTACCCTTCAAAATTTTAATTTCAAATTTATTCCATCGTCGATCCTTCCTCGGCATGTCACTCGTTTAGATCGATAGCAGGATCGAAGCTCGAGAGTAGGCCTCGATTTTTTAAATCCAATCTTTCTTAGGACATTAGTGGAGCGTGGAAAAAATCAGTGAGGAAGAAAGTAACGAAGTAAAAAGCGACAGAGAGATAGAAAGAGTGAGTGAGTGAGAGAGAGAGAGAGAGAGAGAGAGAGAGAGAGAGAGAGAGAGAGAGAGGAAGAGTTCCATTACGTTGAGAGTGCCATCCGTTTGTCGTCTTCGTCGGCGACCCTTAGTCGATCCTTGGACTTATGGGAAAGAGAAAAGATGCGAGTAGGAGAATTTTCAACGACCCGTTTATATCGGCACTGTTTTCCGAGCCGTTTAATCCTGGTAATGCGAAACACCACCATCGCGGAGGAAGGAACCGAAGAGAGCTTTCTCTTTCTCTCTCTCTCTCTCTCTCTTTATCTTTCTGTCTTTCTTGGACGAACTCGAATTTTATGGTGTCACCCATCGTCGACCTTAAGTCGAGAGGAACACCCCGTGGAACACCTTCCGTTTCCACGAAGAAATTGCATTTGAAATTGTAATACGCCACCGAGTGGTTCCGTTGCTCTAGAACTTGTTCTCTCTCTCTCTCTCTCTCTCTCTCTCTCTCTTACTCATTCTTATCCAGTTCTTTTTGGAATCTCACGACGAGTTACGTTCCTCCTTATCTTTCTCTCTTTCTTGGTAACCCTCGGTAGTCCTTAGACACGTAGCTACGATTTCACGTGGCACTTCGCTAGGTAGAGAATCAATAATTCTCTTACCACCATCTACTTTCTTTAAGTAGCTTAAAGATTCTCGTAGTAAAGCGATCAGTAGATAGAAACGTGAGTGTTCTTGGACAAGAATTCATCTTATAAGGATTGTTGGATTGAATTCGCTAAAATTAGAGGAAGGTATTAGGTACAATGAGAAATCTCGTCATTTCATGTAAGAAGATTATTATTGTTAATTATCGTTTCGCTTCTACATGCTTGTAATCGTAAATTTCTAACTATAAATTTTGTAGGTTTAAAATGTCTTCTCTATTTGATCACCAATACTTTTTGTTTATTTTAATTTATTCTTTCTCTCTGTCTTTCTCTTGTTTTTCCTGCGATTTTATTTTGCAATAAAAATATCAATATTCGTCAATAATCATATATAATGAAGATATGATAAAGCAATTATAACAGAATTAAAAACTTCCTGATAAATCGTTTATTATTCTGTGATGATTCCGTATAACGAATATTATACGAATATTATATGAACATTTTAATTAAATTTTCTTTAATTTTCATTATTGAGAAATAATCATAGCGATGAAAAAACATCATTGTATAATAGCATCTGCGATATACAGGAATAAGTTTCAAGTTTTCTAGAATGAATTATTTTATTGAAGAGAAATTCAAAAGCTTTCATCAAGATGTGATGGAATTATTAATAATAATAAAAATTACATTATCGACTAAATGTTAATAAATAGTACACAAATTTATGAGTTTATTTTGCTTAACAAACGAACAGAATTTTCGATATATATTTAGAAATAACATATAGATATTATATATCTATTAAGGAATATAATATATCATTTTTATTATAATTAATATAATACAATTATTTATATATATATGTATAAATACAGATATTTATCCTTGTAAAATAAAATCCAAGAGATTAAATAAGACACGTAGTAAAATAAATTTGTTCGAACAGTAAAGAAAATCTTACTGTAAGCCATTTATGACTACAGATGTACGTATTTCTCCCGCAAAGATCGCGCAGAGCTTTATTTATGTTACGATCAAGATTCCTCGAGTCGTTCCGTGTGTTCGCCGTTTTAATCGCTCTTCTAATCCGTCTTGATCGAGACCCCCGACTCGGATGGGCCAAAGGATTAACTTGCGAGAGATTAATCGATCGGTGGCACGCGACCAGCACGGAGGTTACAACGACGTGTTGGACACGCACAGGATCATCCTTGTTACTCCTCGATCTTTATCCAAGTTCTGCTATTTTTTTTATATCTTCTTTGCTCGTAATCCAAAAAAAAAAGAAAAAAGAAAAAAGAATCAACGATAAGAAAATATTTTAAAACAAAATTTTGCATACGTATCTCTTATCGTATACGTGTAAGATTTTATAAAAAGTATTATTACTTCACGAAATAAAGTCTTGATTATAAATGTCTTTATTATCGTTAAAGTTACAAAAGTTGGCCTATTAACATTACTTAGAAATATTGTAAAACTTGTATGTAAAATCTTTTAAAATTCGTTCTTTTAATACTTTTAGAACGTACACGTGAAAGAAAAAGAAAAGAGAAGGGAATATTTTTCTTTTTCTTTTTTTACAATTCTCCTTTATTGTTCTAGCAGCAATGTGCGTTGATATCGATAGTCGACATAGAAAGAAAAAAAATAGTGTGAGAGTTGAATATCGGTGGTTTACGAAAGAGTTTTATAGTGGTTTCTCCCCCATTTACTCGACGAATTCACGAGACGCTATAACGATCGGTCAACGAACGAGAAATCCATTCGCTTTATTGTCACGATCCATTTCCGACTTTTCTACGTGTGTTATGCGTCAACAATCGTAAGTATTTTACTTTTAAAGATCTCGTGACTATTTCTTCGCCCGTAATAAAAGTTCTTTCATGAATTGCCATTAACATACGGGACAATCGACAATTATTTCATTATATTAAGGTACATTTTTATAATTATCAAAAAAGAAAAAAAAAGACGAGAGTAAAAAGAAATGTATAAACTTGTGAAATCTATATAATAATATAATATACAATAATATATAAAAAAAAGTTTATAAAATGTATATAACAATAAAAAAACATTCATGATGATCGAAAATGTCACGTGACAAAATTTCAAATAGAAATTTTTATAAAAGCTATTGAAACCAATAGTTTTGATTAGTCGATAAATCCAGTGTTTAAAAATAATGTCGATTCGATAAGTTTATCGTCTCATTTATTTCTTTCCTTTATCTCTCTCTCTCTCTCTCTTTTCTTTTATTACGATGTTGTTACGACTTACCATAAAAGAACTTATAAAAAACAAAGAAAGAAATAGAAAGAATCAGAAATTGGAATAATAGAAGAAGAAATTATAAAATCCATTCTGGAGCGTCGTTTCCCTCGAGAATCGCGGTCAGTTGACAAAGCATCCGAAACTCGTTGTAATTGGCGAACGCGTCGAGCGAGACCACGGTGGTTCCAACCGCGACGACGTTTCGTTTCGCTCGTTTCCGAGAATCGAAAAACGTAGCTAAATACGAGTTAGTCCGTTGCCCAAGCCAGCTCGACTCGTTTCGTGGGCCAAAAGTACGGATCGTTCGATCGTGGGAGAGTGTTGACCGATACGCTCGTGCTAATTTCATCCGTAATTCCATTTGGTCGCGTTCAATCGCCCTTTCCCATCCCTTCCATGCTCACCCTACAACCATCTCCCTACAATTTCGTAAACCACGACAATTGTACGCATCTATGCATAACGATTTATGACGATTTTCGATTGGATTCGTATATATATGTACATTTTACGTTTTCTCTGTCTCTCTGTCTCTCTCTCTTTCTCTTTCTGTCTGTTTGTCTCTGTCTTTCTCTCTCTTATCTTCTCTTCGTCTGTGAGCCTAGCAACCTCACTCTACAAACTTCTGAATCCCTAGGGAAACGCCTGTACAAACTTCCCACGAAATCATCGAAGAATGCACACTACCGTTTAGCGTTAGACCCTCTTCGAAATTTACGATTGAGAAACTTCAGAACTCTGCTCGCTAAACATCGTTAAAATGTAGAGAATACATTATCGTATCTATATTCTAGTTGTATGTATTCTATCGATTCCAATCGATAAAACAAAATTAAACGACGTTGATAGTATAAGAACTCTAACTATCAATGGTTCAATAGAAAAAATTGTAAAACACAGAAATGAAGAAGATATCGTTCTTCTAAAATACGAAACACGGTATTACACATATATCTAACTATCTCTAAGCTGAAACAGAATTTGTAGTTGCTCGTGAAAAATTGATCCCTTCGGGAAGCGAAAAGCAAGCAAATCCTTGGCCACTATCTACGGTTTTATCGGCGTTTACTGTATAACCCATCAAACGTTAAGCGATATTTCGGAGAAGAGATGCCATTACCTTCGGCTCAGCCTTTAAAGCCACACAACGATGAGAATTACTATAGTATAGCTGGGACGCCGAGCGCACTTTTTAACGGTCGGTTTTATCGGTGAAACTTTCTCGCTTCAGCCAGCACAAGGGACGAGCTCGAAGGTGGTTATTAATATTCATCCTCTTAATCTCGCTTAAGGGCCAATTCTTCGTAGAACTTTCGATTCCCGTGGAACCGCATCCCTCATTTTGATTCACCATCACGATTTCTCATTCGCGTGCTTCTTTATCTCAAATCGTACTCCACTTTCTTTATTTTATCTCTCTTTTTATCTTTTTCTCTATCCTCCGTGTTGAGATATTCAGCTTCGCAAAAAAAGACTAAAAATATTCACCAAGATCGTCGCTGGGATTTCGAGCCGATTTCTTTCCGGTTACAACAGGGAATTGTTTCTCTCTCTCTCTCTCTCTCTCTCTCTCTCTCTCTCTCTCTCTCTCTCTCTCTATCAGTCGGTATCTCTTTTTCCCAGAGAGATCACCGTCTCGAAAGCACTCATTTTCGTGTGTTCGGAATTGCTCGAAAGGAGTTCGGGTAGGAGTTCGAATTACCGCAATGCGGATCGTATCAGTTTCGTCGGGCTACCAAGCGCCGTTCGCAAACGTGCTCCACATAATTCCTCGTTGAAAATTTTCCCCGTCGATCGTCGTACTTTTGGAAGATTACGGGACAAGTTGCATCTATTAGAATCTAAACGAAGATAAGGAGAGAAAGAGAGGGGGGAAAGGAAAATAGATATCGAGAACAGCTTCAACCTAAATTCGAAATTTTATTCATGAACTATACAATTTTATAAAACAAAAACGAAAGAGAGAGAGAGAGAGAGGGAGGGAGAAAAAAAAGAGAGATATATATATATATATATATAGAGAGAGAAGAAGATACAGTAATTTGGCTTTTTAAATCCCTATCCTGAAAAAAAAATGGAAGGAACCATTCGGCGTATATCGTTGAAGTAATCTAGCTTTATCTTTTAAAGGAGGTCAATGTCTCCAAGCAAAATCCATGAAGTCAACTAACTAAGAGGGTAGCGGTATCGATCGCTTGGAATTATCCAAACGGATGACGTCCTTTTATCGATCAAACTACAACGGGATCAGTCCTCCTTTCGGATGTCCTGAAAAGAATATCAATAAGGACCCTAGTCTCACTCTACTACACTCTTTGCTCGCATTTAGACTCTCCTCCTCGATTTCTTCCTTTTGTTATTCCTTCTTTCTTTCCCTTTTTTCTTCTCCCTTATTTCTTTTTCCTTACGAACGGAGCACGGACGAAACGGATCGTTCTTTGCATTTATATTGCTTCGTAGGATCGAAACTACGGCTCGTCATCGTTCACTGCAAGTAGGCTCCCTTCCTTACCTTTGCTTTTCGCGTTTGGTCTTTTGCAATCGTTTCGTGTTGTTCCAATGGAAAGGGAAAGAAAGTTACTAAGAATAAAAGAAATGATCGAATACCTAGAATGTAAAGATCGATCGATTTGCATCGATACAAATATAATATACGATACACGTAGTAAGAGAAAAAGGAGCGAAACGAAATCGACATTTTTCAATTTTCAATTCGTTTTAATATGTGGATAAATCGCGATGATAAATAAATCGTGTCGGAAGGGGGGGCAATATTACGAAGGGGGAATATTACGGAAAAATTAGAAACACGCCGAGTATGGAAGAAAAACGATATTAATATCGTGGCAGACGAGAAAAGAGGGCCAACAGAAATTAGCAAAATATTTTCACGAGTAATAATCAAATTTTCTCTCTCTCTCTCTCTCTTTCTCTCTGTTTCAACTGCGAAACGGTAGACGAGTTTAATATGTCGGGATAACGCGTGTCGTGCGAAAAACGAATCTCGTGGAAAACATTAACTCTCAACCGTCACTGTTAAATATTCATATGTTTTTAATATTACTCTCGATCAAAGCGAGAGAAAAAGAGAAAGATAGAAAGATAGAAAAATAGAAAGAGGACGAGAGAAAAAAATAGAACGACAGATTTTCTTCTCATAATAAAAACAAAAAAGGGGACAAATTTTAAAGGTGGAAACTTCGTAACAAATGCGATCTCTTTCTTCTTGAATGTGTTGAAAAAGCTTTATTACTCACCCTCTAAGACCCACAAATTGAATCATCTTTCGAGATCACTACTACTCCTCTTCTTCTTCTTTTAACCTCCCTTCTTTTTCTTCTACTCTACCGACACGCGGTCTCATTTTTACGAAGCTTTTCTTCCCCGAGAGCATATCGCTAGCGTACGTACGATGGGTTAACAAACGTTATACCGACGGTACAATGATATTCAGCAATCTCGTGGGATTTACAACGAGACGGGAGGAGAGAGGGATAGAGAAGTTGAAGGGGTGGAGAGAAGCCAGTTTACAGAACGAAGCGATTTAACTTCCACGTACGTAAGAGGGGAAGAGGATGGGTAGAGACTTCTCGTCGTGCCTCGAATTCGCGCTTCGTTTTGAGCCAAGTTCGCGATATATGTATAATACGCTTCTGTTCTTCTTATTCTCCTTCTTCTTCTTCTTCTTCTTCTTCCTCTTCATCTTGTTTTTCTTCTCTCTCTCTCTCTCTCTCTCTTTCTCCTCCTCTCTTTCTTTCTCTCTATCTTTCTAACACACATAATTTCTTTTCTTCCTTTTCTCTTACATTCTTCTCTATATAGCTCTACAAATTTATGGTAATTGCCATCGAGATAACCAGAAGCGTGCTTACCCTTCGTAACGCAGCTGCTGCTCGAACGAGCCGTCGAATTCGTTTTAGAGTCGAATCTTCCGTCCATCCTTCTCTCTCTCTCTCTCTCTCTCTTTCTCTCTTTATCTCGTTTTACTCTTTTAGCTGTCGAAAAACAATTTTCGAAGCTATCGAGAAAAGAATGTAGATTGTACTTGTAATTACTTTGGTAAATAGTATTCCGAAGAAGCTTCAAGTTTATCGGAAAAGTCATCCGTATATTACAGTAATATATATTTACACTCATTAATCAAGGAATCTACATGATAATTGATTCATTTCATAGCGAACATTAAACAAGTAGTTTATTGCAAATAATTCCAATCAATGATCTCCCTAAATAATTATCCTAAATTATCGCTCCGAATGACTGTTACATACAATTGCTCTAAATAATTATCATAACTAATTGTCATAACGTTATAAGAATCAAATAATAATCGTTACGACATATCATAATACTGATTTCCTCTATAACAATACAATCCCAGATTTCTCGTTGGCAAAATTAGAAAGTAACCGATGTTGAACCAATGTAGATCTCTTCGATCGACCTACCAATTGGCCGACAGAGAATTCTCATACGTATGCGATATACCTGCTCCCTTCACATTATTGCACAGTAGATTATTCGACTTTAATTTGTCGCTGTTCCGTGGAGAGTAATTATCCAGAAACTATAGCGTGTTTGGTATCGATTCATGGTATTATATCGAAACGATTGTAAAAAGAACGATCGTATAGACTTTTTAATGATTCCCGTGCGCTCGTTCCTACGATTGTTAATAAAAAATTCAAAGGAATTTTTTCTTCTTGATAATTTAATAATCTCTTCGGTACAAAAATGATAGAAGCTAAGATTTTTCTAATTTCTTTTTTTTCCGTACTCACGTTGTTTACCATTTATTGTAATATAAATATATAAATTTTCTATATTTTTCATATACAAATACGAAAATGATAGAAGATAAGGTTTTTCTAATTTTTCTTCTTTTGTATTCACGTTTTTTACCGTTTATTGTAATACAAATATATATATATATACATTTTCTATATTTTAAATAGACAAATGAAATAAAATTATAACGATCGTTGTAGAGCAATGAAACGTGTTTCTTGTCTACATTTTTCTTTTTCATAGCAAGATAATCGTTCATTTGTGGAACCAAACAAACAGAGAAATAACAATCATCCTTTTCTACCTTTCCATACACACAATATACAGTTCGATTCCTCTTTGAATCTCTCTCTCTCTCTCTCTCTCTCTCTCTCTCTCTCTCTCTCTCTTTCTCTCACTCTGTGTGTTTTTCATTTTCACAACAGTAGAATGCAACGCGCATAGTGATTTGATGCGTTTGCAAAAGGATGCGCTTTTTGGAACGCTAAAGATAGAACGCCCGAGCAGACGAGCTCTGTGAATTCCTCGGCGATATTTGATCTGGAGCATGTTAGCGAATAATCGAGCTGCCATGTATACGTGTACAGTCTATATGTTTGTGTGTATGTGTGAGAGAGAGAGAGAGAAAGAGAGAGAGAAAGAGAAAAAGATATAAAGAGAGAAAGATAGAAAGAGAGAGAATAATGCGTATATGTACGTGCGTGTGTTTGTAGAATAGAAAAGGGTTGAAAAGGGATACGCTAGAGAGAAGGAGTAGGATGGGAAGGTTTAATTAATCCGTAAACAGAACATTCCCAGGAATCGTATCGACGTATTCCTACTGGTTCTCAATACCACTAGTATTTTCATTGCTGACTGCTGTCAGTGATAGTATTTTCGATAGTGATACATATATACATAGTGATCACTGCTTCTAGCCACTGCTCTGAAACCATTTTTTGAGTCACTCTAAAATTTTCGCCCGATTTAACATTAATTTTACCAATCAGATTTCAATCGTTTCCTGATAAGGGTATTATGATTGTATATACTATGATTTTATCTATTTTATATATAAATAAGTAAGCGTGATGATTTTATAAATTTCTTTTTTATCTATCTCTTCTTCTATTTTCTTTTCTTTTTTTCTTAAAAATATATGAGGTATATTTTGATGTATAGAAATAATTTGTCGATTCCATTGTTATATGTATATCGTGAAATATAGTGTTAGAAATATTCAGAATAAAAATAGTTCCTTCGAAGGATTAAAAATAAATGTAGCTGTATGTATGTAGAGAAAGAAATGTTGACTAATGTCAAATCAAAGAAGTAGATATTTCAAATGAATAATGGAAAAGAATAGAAAGGAAGTATCCGCAACATAATTTCGTTTCATCGTCACAAGAGGAAGATTGAAAGATGAGAGGATAAAATATCAATTTAGGAGAGAAAATTGAAAATAGAATAGGTCGGATATCGAGATTGGCCGCGATTTAATCGTAAAGCAACTTGCTATGTCGACTATATCGAAATGAACTCTATTAAATACCGAGAAACTATAGCTCGTTCAAACTCCGGATCAAATTTCCCTTTCCTCTTTCGTATCGAAGCATTAACGAGTCGCATACCGATGCAAATGAGTTGACATTATCTCGTTGCCGTTAGAAAGATGGAATCGGTTATCAAACACAATTCATGGAGAACGAAGAAACTTTTATCTTTGAATACTCCCTTTTTGAAAATTCATACGGTAATATTAATATAGCCGTGAGATATATGCGAAAGAAATTTTAAAAATTGAAATATTAATGGAAGAACAATGGAACAGCTTTCATGGATCGAATAGGAACAAAGGTTTTTGTTACGTCGGTATAATACGATTAAATAAATTTTCAAAAGAAATAATAATAAGATTATTAATAATAACATTACATATACATATATATATGTTAGTATAATAGAAATGGGAGAAAATAAATTTCGAGCAGATATTATTTTTCTATTTCTTTCTTTTTCGATTTAAAAGGGATGACTCGACGAGAATTGAAATGAAACTACGAAGATTTTCGTTCCGTTACATGAAACTTCGCTCGTTATTTCAAAGTCATTCTTTGACCCTTCGAATAAGCTCCCGGCCCTTTCGCGTTGACTCGCGAGAACGAATTAATCATCGGGAACGTGGCTTTTTTTGAAATTTTCGAGCGGAGACATACGAAGTAGAGGACGAGGATGAGAAGTACTCTTGGGAGGAGGGAAACGATCCCGTGGTTCTCCGCTACGGTCAACGACAACGCATTTACACGTCGCAAGCCACGATGACAAATTACCGCGCTGCGGAATTAGCACGTCGCGCGATAACGAAGAGTCCTCGTGAAATTTCGCTCCGTAATTCTCGCCCTCTTCTCTCTTCACTTCCATCATCCACTGCGCGATTTTTCATACGTGTCGATCGACAACTTTCCCACTCACTTCTTTTTCATTTCCTCTATTTAGCAGGATATATAATATTTAATTATTTATTCTTTTCTTTTTTTATCATTATTCATGAAAGTACACATTATGTAGGTTCCTTGTTGGTAGGTATTAAAGAAAAAAAAAAAAAAAAGAAAAAGAAAAAAGAATAGAAAAATATTACTACGTCAGAAAAGAAAAATACAATATAATGATACGAAGAGAAAATTTATATCCGATTATTATTCATACGAATATCTCTTTTTATGTTTAATAAAATACTGTACGTTCATAGATAAGTATGATTTGGCACGTAATTAAGCTACGCGAAGATTTTTTGTTATTTATTCATTAATGCACGCTTGCAATGTCACGCTTAATTTAAATGAAATTTAAATTACATGTATAATGAACGAGGTCATGTAAAAAACAAAGTGCTCCTTGGAGCACAGGCGTGAGTAACATGCGTGAGTGGTTGAATCTGACGCATGGATGACATTTCATACCCTGCAATAAATTTTCTTCGCAAAATTTCGGCTGTCCTCAACGAAGAACATCAAAAGTTATCGACGACACATCGCGTTAACGACAAACGAGAGGACACGGTCAAACGTCGAGAGGGTGCAAAACTTCCGGCTGGTGTGGTCGGAAATAGTCGATGAGCGTAATTCGCTTCTCGTGTCTCCCAATGCGATTCCGCGTTTCCCTATAGGTAACATCAGTATATTGGTACCTGTTATTTCTGCTGATCGTTCTATCTCACGAACGATAAATTTTCCAAAATCACGATCTCTCTCGAATTCGAAAAAATCATAATTTCAACGATAAAACGAAACCGAATGGAAAGAAATAAAAAAAATAAATAAAATTAAAAAAAAACAATAAAGGGAAGAAATGAAAGAACGTTAAAATTTACACATCTATTCAAAAGATGAAAGAAAAAGAAAAGAAGAAAAAAGAAAAAGACGATTTATTAAACCATTTGTAAGTCGATTACGTCTGTAAATAATATCTTATTACGACGACACACTATTTTCATATCTGTTAATATAATATTATCAGTAATTATAAATATCGTTGGATACATACATACATAGATAGATATATACATACATACTTGATTGTTTTCTTTTGTCGTATATTCGTTTCACATTGAATTGTTTACATTACGTATTCTTACTCGACCCCTACAGTTAAGTCGATAATCCATACATAAACAAATGATTCATTCTGAAGAGAGCTAACGTCGTATATACGTATTCGAAAAATCTTCCTCGGTGTAAATTCACTTGAATATTTTCAAGATAAAGTAGTGTCAATTTAAAAGTTAAACATTTTACAAGATTATCATAACTTCTTTTACATATTATTCGACGTTTCAACAGTTTACATATACCTAACTCCGAGGAGTCAGCGAAGGTAACCGAGTGATATACTTAATCTGTCCTCTAGCTAGTCGACCATGAAAATCAGGCCACTGCCCAATCGTCGAGAACGTAGAACGTAGAACAAGGCTGCGGGATCGAAGCTTCTTCTGCCTCATTTATCCATCAAGTCGGCTCTCTCTTTCTCTGTCACACATACACCTATACACATATAGACATGGATTCGTTCAATCTATTCTCTCTTAGTTGGATCAAAGCTACACTTTTTTAAAGTACCATTTAACGTTATCTCTTCGTCGATCTTTTAAAATATCGTCGGAATTATTCAGGAAAATTGTAATCGACGTTACGTATCTAACTCGTTCAAAAATTCAATTCATTTCTATGCGGAACATCGAAAGAGGAAGTATTACGAAAAATTAAAAGTTGAAAAAAAAAAGAACCGAAAAAAAATCATTTCGACGAAATCAAAATTCATTCGGTGTTATCGATATCGAACGTATTCGTTCGTTGTTCCGTTCGTCATGATTGAAATTTTTCGAGTAAAAAATTTCGTATTATTGTTCGTTCGTGTTACCATGTATATTCCACAAATAAGTAATTAATTATGCATATCAAAAACACAGAATAATTATTCTCGTTCTCTATTTGTCTCAGCGGCATTGAGTTTGCGGTTTGTCTTAAGACGAGTCCAGTTTTAGTTTCAGAATCAATCGTGTTTGCGAGCTTGCTTATACAGAGTTTAGTTCGTAACAACTCGAAAGCTTGAACGAACCCTGACCGACCTTGTTTTCGTATCTTCGCTTCCCGGTGGATCGTGGTTGAAGTACGCTTTCGTTCATTAAATATCATTCGAGACTGTATCGTAAGAATTGAAACGTCCAATAAAATCCGAAACTTGTTTTTATCTTTCATTTACACCCAACTTCTCGTTAACTAACAAATTCTCGCGATTTGCTAGCTCCTAAACTTCGACTTTATTAGTTAACGAACTCCAAGCTCGTTCCTTTTTCAAGTATCTATTAAAATAGAAACTTACAAAATGTTCTACAGTTAATAATTATAATAGCGACTTATTACTACGAGTAATTAATTAATTAAAACAGAAATTTATTAAACAAATATTTTAAATAAATATCTAATAATCTCTTAACTGACGATGCAATCTTAATTGATGGAATTCATTATTTCATTTCAATTATATACGTTATATATTATAATCCGGATAAACTGAGACGAGCAGATAATTAAAAGGGGAAAAAGGAAATATAGAAAAATGTGGGGATATAGTTTGATGGATAACGAAACGCCTGCAAAGTTGTCAATCCCAAGAGGGATCAAAACGTTGACGAGGTTGGATGTTATTGCAGGGTAAAATGTACGCTCTGCTAATTTCGAGAATATTGTTCAGGGAGTTAATATATATATATATATATAAAACATAATGTCAACGATATATATATATATATATATATATGTGTGTGTGTGTGTACTACAACGAGACATTATACGACGAACGGACAGGAGACAAAGGTTCTATGAAAAGCCACGGTACGCATATCTACCTATCTACTTGCCTATATACCTATTTATTTTCCTTATGATAGCTCTGGACCACACACCATCTAAGTACTTTTCATGGTAGATACGTTTACAAGCGAAACTGACCATCGTGATGTCTCTTCACTATACATTATTTAGTTTCGTGACCGAAACAGCAGAGTCATCTCATGGTTACTCAACGATACCTTGCCAAAAAGGAAAGCTAATTTTCTTATTCTGTTTAAAACCAACGTGTGTAGGAAGTCAGCAAAAAGCGTTATTTACTTCAATGAACTTTATATCGTCCTTATATACAATCTTTTTTTCATTCACAGGATTAAAGATTCGATTAGAGTTCGTTGAAATTTCGATACTTCGAGGGATAATAATCTCTCGTGAATAAATCTCATTATTTTAATTTATCGATATTAATAACAAAGCTTACGGACAAACGATTGAGAAAACATTTCGAGGTGATCAAACGATCTAACTTTTCGTTCGAATATTTTTTTTCCCTTTTTCTTTTTTCTTTTTTTTTCCATCATCATTCGGAAATCCTTCGCGAGAAAAGTTTTGCGCGAATTCGCTATTGTAAAAAAATCCAAACGAGGAAAACCCGGAAAAGTGTGAATTAATACCGTGCAGTAGTATTATATAGTATGAATCAGACCGAGTGAGAGAAAGTTCGTATAGGTGGAGCGACAAAATGGCAGATCCGACTTTTTCCTGAGTTCTTTCGTATAATGCGTGTTTCGTGTTAACCAGGAGAAGCTGACAAAAAGTTCGCACGCTCGTAGCATTTAGTAACTATAGATTTTTTGAAAACTATAAAACTGCTCGTTTTAATCGACCAATATGAAAAATTCATCGATTTACAATTTCGATAATCTTTTTCGTATTAATTCTTTCTAACATCGTGTAAAGTTACATATATTTGCGTTTTTCTCTTTTAATCTTATTACATTTTTTTCCTACAAAATTAATTGTTAATTCATGTTCGATAATTAACGTTTTGCTAAGTCCAAGTTATAATTGGTAGAGTAATACAAGTTTTACTATAAATTTCATTATTTCATAAACATTAAAAAATGGAGTTACAAATGGTTAATCCTTCTTCTTGAATTTATCTGCAATTAATTTTAATCCCTTTTGATTTGAGGATTTTCGTCGTATGATAAAAAAAGGAAAAAGGAAAGGAAGAGAAAAGAGGATAAAAAATAAAAATACCAAGTACAAAACTCTTTTCATTCTATTTTCAAATCCTTTTACGTTCCAACCTTTTCCAAAAATTTCAAAATCTCAGAACAAAGAACACTTCTCTTTTTCACAAGTTTGGCATCGGTCCAGCAACGCGATATATAAACGTGCAAAGAGAGCGTATACTGTTGGTGGCGTTGAAAGAAACGACGTGACACGCGTCGAACACGTTTTTCGAACAGAACACTCGAATCGTTTTCCTCTCTCTCTCTCTCTCTCTCTCTCTTTCTTGTTTCATCGATATATGTGAAAATCAAGCGCAGAATCGAAACGGATCGACTTGTCGAGTCGAGTTTGGAATGTTCGGTCGTCACACGAAATCCATTTCCTGTAAGGTGTCATTGTTTATTTATGAAACTCGTAATCTCTCGTTCGAGATACTCTTCTATGTCTCTTTCTCTTTTTCTCTTTCTCTCTTTCTCTTACATTTTCTATTTTATTAAAAAAAAGTGTGTTTGTGTTTGTGTGTGTATATTTATACATGTATAAAAGAAAACTCACAATCTCGAAACGTGTAACCTTCGTAAACGGACGTATCTATGAATTCAGTCCCTTCTCGATATCACGGAACTTATAAAAAAAAAAAAAAAAAAACGAAAAAGAAAGACAGATAGAGAGAATAACAAAAGTAAAGGACAAAGAAAGAAACAAAGGTCGAAAGAGATAAAGTTTTGTAAGCTTCTCACGCATTCGTTCGCGCAATAAAAGGATCCTTTATATTTTCGTAGCTCTCAGTTCGTTTCGAGCCACCATTAGATTCAAGAAGAACACGTGGAAAGATTGCGGAAGAGGAAACCAAGCGAAGATATTTTAACGTCTTCCGTTCTTTTAAAAGAAAAACAAGATTATAAGGAAAGTAAGAAATTTTTTTTAATATCCTTTATATTAGTTTATTATATTAAATATTTAGACAAGTATCTATATCTTCTATACTACGATACATTGATTATTATGATCTATTTCACACTCTTACGGTTAATAGAATTTAAAAAATAAATCTGCTTAGATCGTCGTCCGCTCATATTTTTCCTTTTTTTTTTTCTTTCTTCTAACGCGTACTGAAAAAAAAAACAAGAAAAACGATGTTTCAAAGGAGAAAGCAAGTAGTTTCTGTAGGTCTTCTCGACAGAGATTATAGGATGGTTACATCGTAAGAGTATTAAGAACAGGGCTTCCTACTAATACATTGACGAGAATCAAAGGTAACGTATTTGTTCTTCGTTTGGAGATATACCATATCCGATGACACAGAGAAAAAAAAAGATAAAAAAGGGAGAAATAAATAACGACTTGGTCAGAGACTTAATATATTAAATAAACGACCTTAATACGACTTTATTTATAATTTCTAATATCTTCTTCGTGCTACATCGACAAAACATCTCGTTCGATTTAATTATGGCCTTTATATTTTATTAAATACTTTGTAGGTACAGCATGAGTTTCTTTTTAAACTGAAACACATAAATATCTGGAAATCAATATATCTTTAAAAGGAAAATTTCAAACAGAAACTGCTTTGGTTTTAGAGGACAAACATAATGACATTATTTATTTCTGATTCGATGGACATTTTCAAAGTTATTAAGCGTATTGGAATGTGTATCGACGATGAGGGCTTGAATATTGAATATTTATCGAAATAATATTTTTCCAAGAGAGAATATCTGTTCTATTAATATTTCTACCTACACAAAGTTTTTTGTCTAATTAATTTTCTATATCATAGGAAGTAGAAGCTGAATAAAAATAGATTTCATGTAAAAATTGTTCGTTTCTTTTTTGAGTAAAATCAGATACCGTTATAAAAATTACAGATTTTCATTAAACAAAAAAGAAGAAGTTAACTTCGAAATAATCTTGAAAACGTTCATCGATTCAGAAATAAATAATAGCGTTGTATTAACCCAGCTAAAAACAAACCATCTCTATTTCAAACTCACATTTCAATAATATCTCGTTTCCGAGATATTACGATATCTTAATTTGAAAAACTTACTCTGAAATGTTAAATGAAATTGAATCGAATTAAAAAGTATATCCAATTTATGAGAAATTTTTCGAAAGTTAAGTCTTACGTTTAATTATCGTGCTCGATAAAATAAATGATTCAGGTAGATATAGAATTCGAAAGATTCAAGGATCCCTATCTCGCGTCAAGACGTAATCGAGTTTCGGAACAGAAGGGTGGAAAATGACGGAGTCAGCTAGTGAACAGGGTACAACCGAGCTTTAGATGCTGAGTTCTCGATGGGGTTAAGTCATTCGAGGCCAGTTTATGGTGGCGTAGACCTTGTTACGTATTCGTGTACAAAGTAGGATCGATGTTTGCGCTCGACTAAGATTAATGGTCGTTGAGTTTTGACGCGTTCCAAGCTTTTTGACGCTACCACGTTGCTGAAATCAAATTGCAAACTCATCGACGAACGAACCCTTCTGCCTTCTTCTACCTAGTTTCGTTCGTAACTATAGAGTCGATCCTCTCTTCGCTTACATCGAGGAGAATCTTCGTATGAGTATTTATCAAAGAAAGTTCTTAAACGAATTTCACAGCATTAGTAATTAAGAAAGTAGATTGACTTGAAAGATATAATAAAAATAAATAAATAAAAAAAGAAAAAAAAAACGAAGAAAAAACAATTCGACTTAATGTTTTATTTTAAGTTTTATAACGAGAATCCATCCTCTTCGTTTACATCGAGAAGAATCTTCGTATAAGTATTTATGAAGGAAAGTTCATGAACGAATTTCACAAGAGTAATTAAGAAAGTATATTGATTAAAAATATAAGAAAGAAAAAAAAATGATTCGACTTAATCTTTTAGCCCATATTTTATCGAAATAATCGTCTTAATACTGAAAGTATACTACGAGTCGAGCCATTTTCGTAATCAATGCTCCAGTTACGTTAATTCTCATTCCGTTCGAAAAAGAATAAAACGAATAAATAAAAAGCCATTTTTACCGAAGCTTTTTATTTAACGATAGTACGGAAAATTAACGTTCGGAGGATAGCTGTTGTTTTCTTGTTTTTTTTTTATCTGCCTGGTGTACCGAATTAAATAATGAGAATAAATCGTAGCTTTCTGTCTCTGTCTGTGCTTCTCATACTCTCTGTATGTCTCTCTTTCTCTCTCTCTTTCTCTCCCGCTCTATTTCTCTTTGTTTCTCTCTCTCTCTCTCTCTCTCTCTCTCTCTCTCTCTCTCTCTCTCTTGCAGCACGACAACGATCGACAAAGTTTTTATATTTTGTAAAATATTAATAACGATGAATTACCGATAATTCGTTCGTGAAAAGCAATTGGCATGGCGGTTTTAACGGTGGAGTTACACGTAAAATATTGTTACAATTGTGTGTGCGTGTGTATCTACTTACGTGTGTGCGTATACACTGACGCTCATCTTTATTCGCTGTTGGAATGTGACGATTATACGTGCTGGATAAATCAATGTTGACACAATTTATATTCATTTCACGCCATCCTCTACATAAAATGAATTTCAATATTCGTTGCTACATTATTATGGAGAAAACTAACGCGCTACTATAAATATTAACGAGGGAAACGAATGTATACTAACAATCGCTTCTCTCGTTCAATTAATCTAATTTGCGAAAGCACGTTGCGCGTAGTTATCGCGACTTTACTCATTTTGAACTCGTAAAGAAGAAACATAAATAAATAAATAAAAAAGAAAAAAATCGTCAAGTTTCCTCGTCGAGAAGAATATAAACAAAAACGATATTCGAATATTCGTCAAACTCGAGCGATTACGAATAGAGATTACGAAATAAAAACTGTTCCTTCGAAAGGAATAATTCATTTGTAAATAATAGAAATCATTAGCTATTACAAATCATCGAGACATTCGTCATGATTAATCCAATAAATTCTAATAAATTAATCTATGAATTTATCTCTTCCGATTTCGAATCGAAGATATATAAATCGATGTAATATTACTTCGTTTTGTTTTGATTTCCGATGATTTAAAATAAACTAAAAAGACAATACCATTTACATTCACGCAATAATTCAATTCGCGAACATTATCGCAAACAGAATTAACACTGACTTTCTTCAAATACGTGTTATCAACACGTTCATTATAGCCTCTATAAGTAATTTTCATCGTTCTCATCATCGCCTGGTCTACGAGCTCATTTAAAGGAATTATCTCGAAGCTGTCTAGAGAGACTCATTCGATTGGCCGAAAACAAGGAGAGGAATCGCGCGTTTTATCGTTCTCTCAATAGGAAAAGCGGTAGAACGGCAAAAGAGTATGTGAGAGAAAGAGGTATAGAGAGTGAGGAAGAGAATGAGAGACATCGAGAGAGAGAGAGAGAGAGAGAGAGAGAGAGAGAGAGAAAGATAGAAGAGCTCGTGCTTCGTTCGCGATAACACGCTGGCTAATACAATTTTCAGGACGCTTCGCAGTAAAATCCGTTTTGCGCTAGTACCCACTCCCTTTATATCCTGAACGAAATAAGTCCCTCGTCTGGCTGATACTCGTTGAAACGCGTCGGTGTTCGTGAAGATTAAATCGTGACTCGATTAATGTTATCGACGATACAACAGTGTAACGCCTGTCGTTCATTATTAATAATCGCCTCACTGATAAAAATGACTTCTCTTTGAACATGTTTATTCTTAAATATTATACATATCTTTTATTTTGTTCTCTCTCTCTCTCTCTCTCTCTCTCTCTCTCTCTCTCTCTGTCTGTTTATTTTATTTTCGTTCATAGTTTTGAAATTTAATAAAAAAGACATCCACGGCTTTTTTTAATTTATCAAATCACGTCACATTTATAACGACATTTAATTCCATTATAATATCCTGATGACATTGTAGATGGATATATCTTTGTCTCTAGAATAATCTTTTTAGCTGACAGAGAGGAACGAACAACGCGTTCAAAAATTTCGACACGTCGTCGGCTACGTTGCGACAAGCTCACTGATATGTAGATACATATGTATATCTATACGCGTATGCCATGCGATAGGTAACTATGGTATAGACAAAACGAATTCATCGAGTAAAACCACGAGGATAATATACCGAGGAATATAAAACACGATGTGAAAGAGAGAAAGAGAGAAAGAGAGAGAGAATGAGAGAGAGAGAGAGAGAGAGAGAGAGAGAGAGAGAGAAGTTAATCCCAACGTTAAAAATAACAAAGTTTTCCTTTTTCGTTAATAGCCTTCCTCGTTATTACGTTCCTACGTTGAATAGTTGCTAATTTAATCGCTTTTGATCCTATCTAGTAATTGAATTTGATCGTATCGCGGAACATCGATCATTATAAATCGATTAAGGATACTCGCAAGAACGCGATCACGTTACACGCATACTTGATACGATATTTTTTTAACATTTACATCATGAAGACTTAACGTCAAAAAAATTCATTAATGAGGCTCCTCGAAAAGAATATACTCGTTCAAAAATATTTCTACCTACCATCATACACGTTCGATAAAGTACCTCTCTTTTCCATAATTATCCTTTTTCTTTCCCCTCTTTTTCTTTTTTCTTTTTTTATACTATTTTACATGAAAAGTCGAGCACCGTGTTTTAGTTTAAAATGTAATACGTATACTCGTTTGGATAGAAATCGGTGAGGTTACGTTCAATCATACATACCGAGGTTCCCTTTTAAAGTTTCGCAATTAAACCGACCACAAGGGATAGAAGTAAAAGAGAAAAA
Source organism: Vespula vulgaris (assembly GCF_905475345.1). NCBI lineage: Eukaryota > Metazoa > Arthropoda > Insecta > Hymenoptera > Vespidae > Vespula > Vespula vulgaris. The sequence goes on along the minus strand of NC_066587.1, from coordinate 7,550,681 downwards.
GAGAAAGAGAAAGAGAAAGAGAAAGAGAAAGAGAGAGGGAGAGAAAGAGAAAGAGAAAGAAATAATGAGGGAAAAAGATAGATATATGTACATCCATTCGTATGAGAGAACAGAAAAGAAGGAAGAAAAAAAAATAGAGAAAGAAAGAACGATACGTGAATAGAGAAAGAAGAGAAAGACAGAGAACTCTGAGCGGATATTATGCGAGATAAAAATCAAATTAACCTCATATGCCTGCCACGAAGATACCGATGACCTCGAAAGTAAAGTCCACGTTCATCGTGAATCCTTTAAGGGTATGTGTGCGTGATGCTCGAAAACCATAGTAAGAGGAAGAAGGTCGCATTTACATTGCACCCACGAGAGGCCTTGCAATTTCGTTTCCTTCCTCGAGCAACGACTACAGCCGTCCTTTTCGAGTACACTTTCTGTTTTCTCTCTCTCTCTCTCTCTCTCTCTCTCTGTTTCTCTCTCTCTTTCTCTCTCTTTTTCTCTCGCTGTCTCCAAGCCCGATCTATACCGGTACCTCGTTAGCATTTGCAAAGGTACACCTTCCGTAGCACGCTCAGACTCCGTGTTAGGACTTGGAAAATTCCCTGGTGCATTTTCGTTAGGACAAAAGTATAGTCAAAAATCACGAACTCTTAGCGAGAAGAGGAAACTCAATTAGTTTTTTTTCATTCGCTCTCTCTCTCTCTCTCTCTCTCTCTCTCTCTCTGTCTCTCTCTTTCAATTTATGTTCCTCTTCCTTGTCGTCGAAAAGTTTTGTGGAAAATGTTAGTTCTATAACTTAAATAATTTTCGTCGCATCGGTCGAAATGAAAAAGAAAAAAAGGAAAGAAAGGAAAAAGAAAAAATTAATATTGAAATTTGTGAAAAATTTTTGTTTTCAATCATATTTTAACCATTCTTCTTACTTTCTGTTTCAGGTAAGCACGACTTTTTCCATTGGAAATCAACTAACATGGTACCATCGATAATAAACAGACAGACAGACTCGATGATTTAGAAGAAAGAAAAGAAAAGCTGATATTCTCTAAAGGGACGTATTGCAAAGCAATGGGTAAAGTAGATAAAAGAAAGTAAATCCAAGTATTGACAAGAAAGAAAGTAGTCTAAGCTGGCGTATTATAGATCAGGCTGGTAAAAGGAATCTATGTCGTCCTTTCCTGTCTTATACTTTTGTAACTCGCAACTGTGAACGTAACCTTTTGACATTGTTGAGATATAAATGGGATCGATAGTATCACAAAATGCAAATTAATGAAATCACGATGTAATATCATGTCTTATATCACGGATAACTAAAATTGTTTATTCGAGAAATATAAAGATCCTATGAAAAACATGAAATTTCAAAGGTCAACAACAACTTCGTTTTGCTTCTTTCCTTGTTTCTTTTTTTTTTTTATTTCTTTATTTATCTTTCTTATTTGGAAATTTTATGCTGGTTTAACCAGACGTGAGATCACCGACGTTCAAATCTCTTCAACTCGAGTATTTTCTTTCGATCGACCTAGTAAATTATAGTACACTCTTTTATAACACGTTCGTATAATACGGAGTCATGTAATGTAATGCGGAAACTTATGTTTTTCTAACACGGTAAAATAAGTGTACGGATGTCTGACCATTTAACTTGATTATCTGAAATATCACCATTGTTTTTAACGCATTATCACGTATGTATGTATTAACTCGACTTTTTATTCTGTTTTTTCTCTCTCTCTATCTCTTTCTTTTTTTCTTTTTCTTTCTTAAATACGTTCGTAGGCGAGTTAACTCACTCTAAAACGTAATCCTAATCCAGTAAGGATATTGGTAGCTCGAGAAGGGTTTGGGTATACAATAAATCACGCTGACAATAACAGCGTAATTAACGATGACTTATGGAGAAGGTCTCGGAACGCGTGCGCATGGACATAACACGAAGCAATTATCACCGGTGTACGCAAGCCGCCACAACGTCGTCACGATGAACTTGCGGACTTGACTCGTAGAGCGAACAGCGACCTCGTAATTCGCAGATGTTACAACGAGACAGATCTCTCGAAGCTTTTTCCTTTCGACAAAAAAAAAAAAAAAATTTCGGATACAATGGTATAATAACGAAATATACGTAAATATAACATTCTTTTTTCGTATTATTTTATAAAACATCGTTGATTATATCGACGAAAGTCCATTCTATTTTTCGTCTTACAATTCGCGTTTTTTTACCGACGTTCTTTATTTTTCCAATAGAATATAAAATCTATTGATAAATAAAGAATCGGCTATAATGAAACAAGACTTATTTACGAATAAATTCAATAGCCTATGTATACAAAATGGTAAATTTGTGCTTTCCGATTATAAAACAATCATAGTTATTGATTTGATTTCTTATTTATTACACTTATTTATGAACTGATCCGATAGAAAGGAAATTTACATCATAATCCGATTATTGAGAAGGAAAAGAAAAAAAAAGAAAAAGAAGAAAAGAGAGAAAAGAAAACAATTTTTAAATATTTTTTACCTCTCGTCTTCTGCAGTGATTATTATTTTAATAGCATCGCGATAATAATAATGTTCTATCAGCAGAAAATCAAATTGGATGGCGAAAGGTCACACGATATACGTTACGTAACTGAATACGCTGTAATGCGTTCAGACGCAGCAACAAAATGAGTTTACTCTCTCTCTCTCTCTCTCTTTCTCTCTGTCGCTCTTGCTCTGTCGCTCTCGCACTCCCATATTACTTCGATCGGTTAAAATTGGAGTCCGTTACAATGGATTAAATTAGAATTTACAATTTATGCCGAGGGGAACACCATCCCTCTCCGTAACCTAGGATAGTGTGTTCGAGAGACACGAACGAGCCAAAGGGTTGCGGAAAATTATCGTGTTGCGGTTACGCCGGTGGTTTTACGCACGCGAAACCACGCTAAAAATGTCTCTCCCGATCGCTAATATGTTTAACATCGATAACGAAGAGATTGCTATGTATGTATGTATATTTATATATGCTTATTTTTTTCTTTTTTCTTCTTCAATTTTGTCTCGAGAATAAATATAAAAAATCACTGTAACATAACATCTCGTATTTCTCTATACGTAGGTGGTTTTCTACTAAATCGTTCATTTATGTCAAAAGATAGTGTACAGAGGATATAACATAGAACGTAACAACATTTACATTCATATGACCACCATTTTTATTTTTTATGTATTTTTCTCTTTCTCTCTCTCTCTCTTTCTTTCCGCCGTTTTGTCCGTTCTTTCTTTCTCTTTTTGTCAGAAGCCAGCGTTACGATTTTATCACCGTAACGATTTGTTTATATTCGTCGGTGTTATCCGATGCTTTGGAAAAAAAAATAAAAAAAAAAAGACAAAGAGAGAGATAGAGAGAGAGAGAGAGAGAGAAAGAGGAAAAAATGTCGGACGAAAGGGGAATCGTTTATATTTCACATCGCATGACATAAATTCGCGCTGTCGTCATTCGGAACTGTCAGAACACATTCGGCCCCACTCGTCGTTTGACGACTCATCGAGATCATAACCATGCTTTGCTTTTGTGATTGTGAAAATACTTGCAAAAGTCAGCAGAGATATTCGATATGCGATGATTTTATTTATGTTTAGTACTACTTGTAGATAATGGTGGATGGACGAACATAATTTATTGAATTTTTCCATTCCGAAATAATAGAGTGGACATCAACAAATCGGAAAATATATTAAACAAAGGAAAATCATTTAGCGGAAGAAAGAACGAGAAAAAAAATTGAAACAAATGGAGAAAGAAAACGAAAAGTTTCTTTTAAAAATGCTCGAAATCCGAATCAAATTTCACGCTTCAAAGGGGCGCGAATAAAGAAGATTTTCCGACTCAGTATTAAAGTTCCAAGGTGCCAAGATGGAAAACTTTCTGTGGATGTTGAGAAAAGCCGTGTTCGCGAGAGCAAGGAACAACCGAGTGAACCGAGTGAAAAAGGAGAGAAGCAAAATGCTGAGCTTCTCGGTACGACGAAATATGAGAGAAAAAGAAAGCGATCTACCGTTCAATTCTACGTAGAATGTTTTCCTTTCATTTATGCTTCTTATATTTGTTTTTTCGAAAAAAAGAAAGAGAGAGAGAGAAAAATAAAAAAACTGTAATCTAAATGGAATCGAAAGTTTAGGATTAGAATCGTACGAAATATTGTAAATAATGAAATATTCGAGCATTTTTTTCAAATCAACAATTAAAACGATACTAGCAGGTCTCGGTTAATTAAGAAGCGCCAGAATGAAATATATGCGATCGTGCTTTATTTTATTTACATGTTAAACAATGAGAACTCGTAAAATTGAATTAAATTCTCTCTTACATTAGTTACTCTATTTCTAGTAGGTTGTTAAACTTCTTAAAGTTCTCTTAAAAAAAATATCTTCAATATCCTGAGTATATATTTGAGTAGTTTTACCAAAGAAACAGAAGACACAGGGATCACACGAAATTATACATCGCGAGTTGAAAAAGTCCAATAAAATTGCAAAGTATTCTCTAGCCAAAGTTTCGACAAAGGGAACAAAGCGATTCGTAAAGCGCGCACTTTAATTGCCGTTCCACATTTTCCGCAAAGTGGAACACTCGCTGGGTCGGGTGTCAAAGTAATTCATTACAATAACCACATAAAAGAGGAAGAGCCTTTGAGATTGATTCAATTCTCGTGATCGATCTCTTTTTTTATTTTATTTCATTTTATTTTATTTTGTTTTATTTCATTCCTTTTTTTTGTGTGATCATTTCTGACAAAAAGCAGAAGCGAGAAGAGAGAGAGAGAGAGAGAGAGAGAGAGAGAGAGGGGGGGGTGAGAGTTTGGGAGAAAGGGCGGAAAGAGGTCGATGCGATTGGCCCGCATCCAGAAATTGTTCGTCCAGAGGAAATCGTGCCGAACGACGCGGAGGTTGAAATTTATATCCCGCATAGTTTTCCGTGTCGAGCATACACGCGTCTCTAGGAATCGCGAATAGATAGATACGAAAAACGTAATGAAATAGACGATGCATTCAAAAAGAAAAAAAGAAAAAAAAAGGAAAAACGAAAAGAAACAATAACAACAACGATAACAAAACGTCACGTTATCCGTGTGATTACGTCGAAATATAAGATCGATAGATTTTCAATTTCATACTTTAATAGTTACTTTTTCTTATTTATTATTCCATACGTATAGAAACGAATCGAAACGATCCTCATTTCAGCGGATATCTAATCGAGCTCGTTAACTAGGTCACAATTTATGTAATACAGGTATATAGGGGTTTATCGCGTTGCACAGGACGTATTTCCAACAGCTTCTCACAGGTACATCGAGAGTAATAATAGCCAGGGAAGGGGAAGACAGAAGGGACAGGTTGAGGATGGTTCATGGACGAGGACCGGACCTCGTTGGTTGTATTACTCGAGAGATTTCCCAATCGAGTACGATGCACGTTGGCGTGTCATTAATTCGGATTACGTATTCGCGTGTGCTCGTCTCGCGAGCACCCTTCGTTTCGCTCGCGCCCTTACGAGAAGCCCTTGAGCGCGACCTCGCCACGACCTAGACCTTAATCCGTCTTTAAAGCGTACCTAACATCTTTCTGGCTTCAACTTTGCTCGTGGCAGGAGAGAAACGACAACGTTTTCTCGCGATTCATTAATCTTCTAAGTGTTGATATACGAAGAGTATAAAATTGTATAGATCGCTTCTAACGTTCATCACTTTTCAAATATATTAACGTTAACTTGATATAATCGTTAGTGTAAGGCAAAAACCTGTCACGCACGATATTATCTTTCTCTCTCTATTTTTTTTCTCTTTTTTTTCTTTCTTCGTTATTTTCTACATTCTCTTAAATCGTTTTATGGAATACCATGGAGAAACAAAGGATCATTTAAAACGTCTATGGCTTCCATTAAATTTCACGGTAGGCAGCATCTCGATAAAGAGAAAGTTCGAGACTCGAAAATTAATCTCTCGTATAATAATCGGATGAACTTAGCTTCCTTTTCGTGAACTACTTGCTAGAATGGCGAAGAGAGAAGGGGAAGAGAGGAACTTCCTGTAACGGCGTCTTTCCGCGGGGACCCACGACGAACTTTCGTCTTTGGAGATATGTCCTTGCCTCTTCTGAATGAACGCTATAGTATGCTGCCCATATAAACGGTAGACACCTAACTACGACCTTCATATGATATCCACCACGCTAGTCGAACTTCCCTAATCCGTGGATGCAATTTGGGATGGCATATTCTCTTCTTCTCTCTCTCTCTCTCTCTCTCTCTCTCTCTCTCTCTCTCTCTCTCTTGTGCTCTTCAAGGCCTGTAACTTTGTAACTTGCATAGCAAGTTGACCGTAAGGTTACTAGGCTCCTGATTCTCGCGAAGACAAACGGCAACTTTGTCTTTATCTTTGTCTGTGTAAGCAAGCCTATGAAAGAGATAGATAGATAGATAGGTAGATAGATAGATAGATAGATGAGTAGATATATGTAAGTTTTTCGAGATAAATTCATATCCAAGCAAATTCGATCTACGGTATATTGTGATAAATTTAATATAGATCAACAAAACCGGAATATATGAAATAATAATTTAAATTAAACGGAATCATTCGAAAACATAAGGAGTCACTTCCATCGAGGCTTAATAAACGTAAATCTCACGCTACGGTGTAATGCAGAAGCATATATCATTCGTTATCGGTAGCACGTCGGATATATACACACATTATGTATAGTGTACACGTGCCATGTATGAGAGAGACCGTGCAAGATATTACACGTTATGATTACGATCAGGGAAAATACACGATACCTGCATCAGAATTTATTATTTTTATCGTTGTAACACCTCACCAGAAAAATTACAATTTCGATTATTTCCGAATATTTGTTTTATCTTTTCTCTAACTTATTTTTCTTATCCTAGGACGATAGTATCACTTTGTCTCTTTTATTCGAATATATGTACGATTAAAGTTAAGTTGTTTCTTAAGTCAAAGAGAAAGAGAGAAAGAGAGAGAGAGAGAGAGAACAAGTCAAATGTGTATGGCATTAATAACGACTAGTTTTACATGTCGCACACGTTCCAAACTCCCAAAGACGAGTACAATCTAATAACTAAACGAACAGTAACATCTACAAAACTGAAATTCAGTAACACAAAAGTCCTCTTAATTGAATCCTATATTCCCATTAATTATAACGTTTTATATAATATCATTTTCGTTGATAAATCAACTCTGAAAACAGAAGAAATAAGAAAAAACAATAGTATATTTGATCTTTAAGAAAGCCAAAATTCATGTAAGCTCATGTAAGAAGATTAAAAGAATAGAGAAAGGAAAAAAGAGCATATATCGTCTGGATTAACACATTAGTATGATAAGTAGATTTAATATCATCTTTGCCTAAATTCATAAGCTGCAGCGAAATATGGAGACACAGAGATAGCTAGAGAGAAAGAGAGAAACAGAGAGACAGAAAGAGAAAGAGAGAAAGATGGATACCGTCGCGAATATTCGAAACGTACGAGCACTCGTGTCGACATAGGCGCTTTTCGTATATATACACGTAATTCATTGTAAATTTATACAATTAACCCCAGTGAACCGTTGTTCCAGCCAATACTACGTGCTCCGTCAGTTTTCGCGATGCCTTCGTCGTAACCTCTAGTCCTGGATTCTCCCTTCTCTCGTAAACTCCCTTTTCAATGCTTCGCCAAGCAACCTACACTACAATATCTACCACTACTACTACTACTCTGATCTAAAACCTGACCTCAGTTAACCTGAACTCCTTAAACACGCTTGCTATCGTATCGTCCCACATAGGATTTCACTTTTGAAACTATACGAAACCTTGCAATCTTCTCTGTCTCTCTATCTTTGTATCTGTCTTGATACGTTATCTTTGATACAAAAGTCAACGAATTGGAGCAAAAGAGATGACGAAAAGTTGAAAATTGTTCTTCTATCTTCGTCTACTCTCTGTCTACCTATCCTTCTCTTTTTCACTCTCTCTCTCTCTATCTATCTATCTCTATCTTTAGCATCTCCATTTTCCTTCCTTGTTTCTCAGAAACGTCTCTCTCATTATAACAAGACGAGCGACGAGTAATTAGAAGTCCCGCCTCTACAGTGATATCGAATCGTAACCGGTAATGTTTTGTCAAAAGGCACGAAAGGGTATGAATAAGTAAGAGAGAGAGAGAGAGAAAGAGATGAGAAGAATCGTGTCGAGATAGTCTTCGTTATGCATAATTTGTTAGATATCAACGACCATTGTTCCCTCGTTCAGTCTACGTCGCGTTTTCTTCCTGACATTCTCAACGAGCTTCGTTTAACTTGAGAAAAGAAAAAAAGAAGAGAGATAGACAGAAATGGAATACCAGTCCCGTACTCGTTTATCTTGATGTGTACGAATTAAATGAAAGAAGAATCGTAAGTAAGCCGGATTCGAAATGGATCCTGGTTTTCCTGGCAGAGTAACAAATTGCGTAAGATACTAGTGATCTTTCTCTTTCTCTCTCTTTTTATTTCTCTCTCTCTCTCTCTCTCTCTCTCTCTCTCTCTCTCTCTCTCTATCTTTTTCTTACTTGGCAACTGCAACGATGCAAGAATTTGTCTGATCTTCCAATAGTAATGTCTTTGGCTAGACGTCGATATTGTTATCGTTTCACGTTGTTCAGCAAGATTTTTGTCTTTTGGAAAGATTCGAGGAAGCTTTCGTAAACGATGCTTCTCCCTTTTAAATTCCCTTCGATAGTCCATACGCACGCAGCTTTCTTCCTCACTATGGATTGGTACCGTTTAACGAACGTGTTCTCTCAAAAAGGTATTCCTTTCGACGAAGCACGCACGAATAAAAGAGAGAGAGAGAGAGAGAGAAAGGGATGGGTGAGGGAAAGAGAAAGGAAGAAAGGAGTGAGGCTTTTCGTTCGATAGAAAACCGTGGAATAATAGAAAGAAAATGGAATCGAAAGAGGAGAAAGCATTTTGTAGTAAAGGAGATTCTTACTCTCGTGGCGACGACATCTACGACGAGTTGAATGAAGAGAAGGCACGTTAAAAAGTGAAGGATGGGGTAGGTGGTAGTGATGGTGGAGGAGAAAGAGGAGAAAGAGGAGAAAGAGGAGAAGGAGGAGGAGGAGGAGGAGGATAGAACCAGATAGAAACGTATTTCTCACTCCGTCAAATATTTCTCAGAAACGTGTATTCCTCGATGTATTACGACTCCTATCCAGCGACATCGTACCGAAATCTCTCACTTCTCGCTTCCTTTTCATTTATTTATTTTCCTCGAAATATTTCCCGACATATTTTTGCTTAAAATCTCAAATGGAATCATTGAAAATGACGTTCTCGTTATCAGATTGACGAGAACGAAATGATTTCGTTCGAATAATTCATCGGGCAAGAAACACTGATACGGTTTAAAGATAATTTCCAGACCTCGCAGGGAAAGAAGATTCGATCTCGATAGAATAAAAAAAAGAAACGGAAGAAAAAAAAGAAAAAAACGAGAAAAATATTTTCTACTCAAAAGTTCGCGTGTACTATAGTATTTCGAAGAAACCAACATGAGATGAACGTAGATATCGAGTCTATCGAACGTACTTACTTACTAAGACTTTACGACTACGTACGAGGCCACTATCTCTTAGTTTCAATCCAATTCAACCCCTTTTCGCAAAAGTGAAGGATTTAGAGCTAAGCTTGAGAGAAAGAGAGAGAGAGAGAGAGAGAGAGAGAGAGAGAGAGAGAGAAAGAGAAAGAGAAAGAGAAAGAGAGAGAGAGAGAGATAAAGGATAGAGCTAGTGGCATTGCGTGACTCTAACGACAATTCAAGTTAGCATAATTGAATTTTCGTTAGACGGACCAAACGTGGTGGTTAACAATTGGAATACGGATATCCAGGGATATACATATATGTATGACGAAACCCACGAAGGATCGTACAACGTATGTCCACTACCAAATATTATATTAGCTGCAACAAAACCATTACTAATATCATATCCTCAAACGTTACCGTGTTTTCCAGTTCAAATATACAGAAATCGAGAGAACGTTCGTTGTTTTTCCTCTCTACCGAAACTTTTCACATAATTCTATCGAGAGGGGAAGCACAAATCGTTATTAATGGAACAACTTTGTACCCGATGGAGAAGACTTTTCAATAAGTAAGTTAATTCCCCCTTCGTAAAAAGTTATGGTCTTTCTCTTTTAGAAAATCGATTACGGCCGGTGATATCGACGGTCGAACCAAGCGATCCTCGTATTTTTCTATTAATATCAGTCACATTAAATAGTTGATTAGACAGAACAGTGAGGTTGATTGAAACATCACCTTGACTCGTAGCAGCCGCTATGCAATTGCTTGTAATGGATCATAACAATCTTGAAAAAGGATAGACACGTAGGAGTTCTCGTTACTTGTTCTCCTGAGCGTAAAGCGAAAGAGATAGAAAAAAGATAGAGATGGAGATAGGATAGAGAGTGAACGAAAAAAAAAATAGAAAATCGAGACGATTTCCTGTCTCGCTGTTCGTCGCAGATAGAAGGACACCTGGGGCCTCTCGTTACACATTCAACGGACCGCAAAAGTATCCGCTCGCAGATTGGATTTTCCATACGACGAATGTATATGTCTCTCTCTCTCTCTCTCTCTCTCTCTCTCTCTCTCTCTCTCTCTCTCTTCTACATAGACTCGAAGCAGTTCATCGAAGCATGGACCAAAGAAAGAGAGGAGAAAGAGGGATGCTGTGACCCTTCTGGCAGAGTAAAAGAGGGTAAAAAATGACGACCGACAGAAAGGAGAACCGTAGAAAATTTAACCATGCTTCCCTTGCTCTCTCTCTCTCTCTCTCTCTCTCTCTCTCTCTCTCTCTCTCTCTCTCTCACTATCTATCTATCTATCTATCTATCTATCTATCTATCTATCTTTTACCTACTACTTCATACTATTCACTTTTTCATACTTCATGAATCAACTAAGAACGTCTTACAATTTTCGATTTTTCACTGGAAGATATCTGTGATACTATAGCTCGATTGCTTTTATCGATTTTTAGCGACAACACATGCGAGTCCCTGATGATAATAATTCCTTTAAAAATGATCCTTATAATCCTACCGATCTCGTATTTCGAATTTCTGTCTTTTCACACGTATAAATTATTACATTTTGTAACGCCGATTATAACGATTTGTCACGTTTGCATGTGTACTTTTGTAAAAGCAGAACTTTAATCCTATTGGTAAATAATATCGAAATTGGTAACGATTGACGATGACAAACGTAAAATATTCAGAGAGCTCGAAACATTGAGTTCGAAGGTGACTGCAAATTTGGATCATACCGAATGCGATAACAATTTATGTACACTCTGCCTAGCGAACCGTTCCGTTCATAAAGGCAGCAGGCACTTTTCCTCTCATACGGGCTATCGCGTTTCCGCAGGACTGAACGAAGCCACCTTAATACCGCCATAACGAAACGTCAATCGTGACTCACAGCCGCGGCTAATGCGATATACGTTAAAGCGTACGTACGAAAATAAGTGTAAACAGACAGACAGAAAGAGTGAAGAAAGAGAGAGAGAGAGAGAGAGAGAGAGAGAGAGATAGAGAGAAGGAGAACATATACGTACGTGTGTGTTAAATCTAGTTAAACGTTTCCGATAGGATTGTCGTTTAGCAGCCGAGTGCAAAAGAGAGTCCATTATTGTGAAGGAAAGTCTGGCTAGGCGAAGATAAGTCGATGTCTCGAAGAAAGTCGAGCATCCAGTTTACTTTTCACGAATTTCTTCTCTCGATCGTCCCTCAGAATTTTCACGCCTGGTCACGCGGAAAACTCTCCAAAGCTTTACTCCACCTTCTCCATTTTCCTTCTTCCAATTAATCGAGCGGCAATCGAAGGATTTATGATTTCGTTGCATCGAAGCGTGAGTGGAACTCGAAAACGATATCCCGAGAGAGAGAGAGAGAGAGAGAGAGAGAGAGAGAGAGAGAGAGAGAGAGAGAGAACGATAAAAATAATATTCTACTTTGGACGAAGGAATTGCGCTCCTTTTCCTCTTTTCTTTTTTTTTTTCTTTCGTCGGTGGTAAATAATAAATCGTGGATATATTTTTCTTTCGTGAGTGACTTTAATCAAACAGCGTAACATTATTTGATTCGTACACAGTAACGAATGATTTTATCGTAAAGGGATATCCATCGATCGTTACATCGTCCGCGAGAGAGTAATATACATATTAGATATCTCGTAGCCTAAGGCTTTAACAAAGTATATTTTCATTGCATATCGAAGTACGTATCGAAGTACGTATTCGTCAAGAATTCATTCGACTTAATAACGATGATTTACATAAGCAGATAAAAAGAATCAAAATTTCATCTGGCTTTTCTCATTTCCAGAGTTCTAAAATATTTTCGCTCTTTTAAAACGATTCCAAGTGACGCGAAGTAATCAGCGACACGGAATTTATTTCGACAAGGTTGTTGACTCCGAGAAGCAAAAAAAAATGGAGAAAGAAGAAATGGATCCAAGGACGACGGTGAAAAAGCCGCAGTAGGGTGCGTAAAGTTCAGTGGGTCAAACGATAAATCCTCGACGAAGAGGATATGTGAGTAAGACAAAGAGAAAGGGAGAAAAAGAGAGAGAGAGAGTATATATACATGCACACACACATACATATATGTATATATATGGTAGACCGATCGTAAACGGAGCGTGTAACGCTGCTAAAATCGTCGCATATCCGCTTCGGATTTACACGAAACCAGTGAATTTCTCGAGGACGCGCTAAGCGGCTGGATTAACGATTAACGATCCCCTCATTTACTCCTCCGTTCCACGAAATAGATCTAGAGAGAGAAAGAGAAGAAGAGAAAGAGAAGGTTCCTTCGATAATGGATGAAACGTATGCAGGTATCGAAAAGTTGGTAATATCGTACGATCGAAAATATAGGAAGCATCTACGCGCTTTTCTCGTGTCACCATCGATATCCGCAGTGCCGTTGTTGGCTACTCTCCAAAATCCCGGAGGTCCCACGCGCGTTCTCTCTCTCTCTCTCTCTCTCTCTCTCTCTCTCTCTCTCTCTCTCTCTCTCTCTCTCTCTCTCTCTCTTCTCCTTCTTTCTTGCTGTCTCTATCTCTCTACCTAGCACTTCGTAAATTGGGGTTACCCGAGCATTCCCTTCTGACGCATCTTCTCTGTCTCTTTTTATCATCTTAATCATTTCTTTTCTGTAATTTCTTATTTTTCTCCACCGTATCATTTTTATTATTTATCCACTTCGTCCTTAATCGTTCGTAATATTCTCCCAAATTTATTGTATTTTTATGCGAAATTCGTTTCTTTCTTTCTTTTTTTTTTTTTTTATTTCTTCTTATTATTGTTATCCACGTGACATTAGTTTAGAGGATTAACGATATTCGGATGAATAAAATCTGGAATAAAATCGAGATCGAGTGTCCTTTTAAATTTTGACGAGACTTTCCAACGATCTAGACAATTCCCACGAGAGAGAAAGAGAAAGAAAGAGAAATAAAAAAGAAAGGAAAAAACACTGTCTCTTTTTTCGACCTTCCTTCCTGCCTTCCATAAACCAACGCGTCTTTCCTTTATCGGAATGGGATTTTCCCTAGGATTTATGAAGCTGGTTGGATGAAAACTATCCATCTCTTCGAAGCCCGACAAACGCACCTAACGCGATAACGTCCTGCGGATAGTCCCGCGTTTATCTTTCGACGTTCGATTGCTTTCTGTCATCGTCATCTTCGATGTCACCATGAGACATCGAGCTTTTTTCTGATTTTGTTTGTTCTCCTTCTCGATCGAAAGAAAAATTCCATTTGTTTGTTTACCTCAAGATGAATAGAAATAAGAGAAAAGGCAAATGGAAAAAGTAAAGAATTTCGAAATACCGATCTCTTTCGAACTTAAACAAAATGTTTCATTGAGGATTGCTTTAACGAATATTGAAAGCTCGCTTGCTTTGTGCATATAAAATTTCTGGATTACTGGATATTATATTAGGGATCTTAATGAGCACCTGCATTGAAAAGTACAACTTTCACGAGTAAATTCGAGTATCTCTCTTTCTCTCTCTCTCTCTCTCTCTCTCTCTCTCTCTCTCTCTCTTCCATTCTTTTTCTTTTATATTTCATCGCAAGCATTTCATAACAAGACGCAAAAATCTGTTGATCATTCATGGTATTCTACTTCTCCTCATTTCCTCGAAATTCTAAGAACAATTTAATAAATTTAGCTCTTTAGCTGTACTCCATCTTTTCATTCGAAAATTCATCGTAAATTCAACTCCATTCGTCTTTTGTTTCGAATACGTATAAAAGTAGAAAATTTCTTAATTTTTTGTGGAATAAAATTCTCCGATGGAAATGATATTAATAAAATTAAGGGATAATTTCTAGGACGAATCTAACGATGTAAATAGTGAATACTTCGTGTCGATTAAAATCGATATCATTCGTGGCCCATTGTGAAAAGGATATGCTTGTAGAATATACCTAGATATACCTTCTATCATATACGATTACAAGTGTGCGTCCAGCTCGAGAACTGTGTTTCTCCTTATTTTCTTCGGTGCACGCTATGAAAAGTACGAATTCTTTCTTATCGCGTTTCTTTTCTTCCAACAACTTCTTTCTTCGATGTCTCGATGTTTCACCCACTTCTTTTGGGACGTAATTTCCATATCTCTCGTATCCATCTTTTTTCTTCTCGCGTTCTGTACCTATATCATGTATACATGTATATAAGTATAATACTTATCTATGTATGCGTTGAATACATCTCGACGATAGCGTAAACGAGTCATCTCGTTATTTCTAGTGCCTTTGTCTCCTTCAAATCTAGAATAGAAAATCTAGAATTCTCTTGAAAAAAAGCGTACGAAATTTCGTTCGAGTCAACGTGCAAGATCGTGCTGTAAATTAGTGTAATTTTTTGGAAAGGGAGAAAAAAAGTGGCGGACGTTATATTGTCCTAGTGAGAAGAGAATTGTTCAAAGGGAGAAAGAAAGAATGTACCAACGTAAAACAAAAGATGCGTATTCCATCGATTTATCGTGAACAAAGCTATTGAAACTGGACGAACGAAAGAGGAGATGGGGAGAGTTGTGCATCGAATTCGAGGAAAATTCGACGGCCATCCGCGTTTCATAATGCGACGAAATGGAAAGAATATTTTGGCCCGGTGGAATCGATTTAATGCGCTTCGAAACGATCTACGATTCGTTCTAACGGAACGACGGATAATAGGATTTCTGATAAGCGTCGATATATTATCGGGCAACCGGTCAAATCCACGCTTTATTGAACGAAAACGTGCGGATTTGAAAGTGGTAAGAGAAGAGAAGTCGAGGAACTCTTTGGAATCATTCTTTTTTCTCCATTATTTTAGTTCCATTTTACATTTTTCATTTCCTCGGTACGTCATGGTTAAAAACGTCGTAATAATTCGATATACATGGATAAAACTGGAACATTTCGCAAAGGGAGCTTAAGACGTCATTAATTTGTGGTCAACCTGCTAAATGACAAGTATGTAACAGAATGGACCGACTGGTCTACCAATTAAACCTTTCTAATCTCGATCGTCGCGGTTCCCGCCGAATTCCACTTAAGCCGGAGCGGACCTCAAACTGGTCCTTTCTAATCCCTGTTATCGTGTTAGTGCAGCGTATCCGTTCTCGACGAAATTATATGGAAATTCATAGCATCATTGTAAAACTAAACTCATTAATAAATTTTGACGTAACAACGGTAAGGACCGTCATTGTTACGTAAGATCCCTCAATGATAAAGTTTGATATGAAAGAAGAAAAAAAAAAAGAAGGTAAAAGTACAAGAGTTTCATTATCATTCGTCCCATATAAAATATTAGTTTCGATCGACGAAAGAATATCCAATGGGAATTAAAAACCTAACTGAAATAATTAATCGAGCGAAAGGATAATTAATCAAGCGTAACAAATCGAAGGATTCCGTTCAAAAACAGAATCGGTTCAAAACAGTTGTCGACGACAGTCATCGCAAAGATAACGAGGAAGGAAATGAAAAAGAAAAATGATCCTTTCCTTAGGGACAGATAACGAAATACCAAAGACTTTGTTCCTCGAGCAACACAAAATAAAGAAAATCGCCGAACTCATTCGTAGTTACTTCCTCGGTCAGTAATTATGAATCCGCATCGCGGTAGGTAATTTACTTCGCGATAATTACTTGCCAGTCGACACGGTGCGCCGTAATTTTCGCTGGCAGACACAACGCACCCCTTCCATGTTTCGCCTACCCTTTACCAGTTCTCCCTCGCTACGGCACAACGTCAGCCGTCTACGTTAACTGTAACTCTCAGCTTGCACTACTACCATCACCATCACCCACCACCTTCTGTCTAGAGATTTATTCCACGGCTTGCATTCGGTGCATAACGTATGCGGCTCTTAAACTCGATTTCCAAACGTGCTACGTCGAAACGAAACTGGTGCTCCGAGCAAATGCCCAATATCCGTTTCGTTCGTATCGTTTTTGTTTGTCCTCGTTTCTTTTTTTATCTTTTCTTTCCTCCTCCTCTCTCTCTGTTTTCTCTTTCTATCTCTCTCTCTCTCTCTCTCTCTCTCTCTCTCCCTGTCTCTTTCAAAATAATCGTCTTCTCTATAAATTCACAGTGAATGTAATATACGAACATAGCTTACTTTGATCAACGGTGTATCATTTTCACATTTCATTCGATTTATTTGTGTAAATTAATCTCGTTAATAATGAAATGATATTCCGATATTTCTCCGAGATAATTAAGCTTTGCTGATAATTAAAAGATCCGATACGTGACCACGTATGTACGAATAAGAGAGCTGACTTTTTCAGGATAATCCCTGAAAAAAAAATGGCTGACGGGAGAAAGGAAGGAGATGATTGGAGTGCCCATTTCTATGAGTTTTCTAGCGCGTAAAAGTACTTTGGACGATCATAAGAGAAGGAGGGTGTATATAAGAGTGGTCTTTTTCGTTGCTCGTGCTGTGATCACGGATATATATTCCATTTTCGTCTTTCGTTACTCGTCCGAGCGTGACGGAGACTTTGTGGTCACAAGAGTCTGGCTAAGTACGTTTGATTGTAAGCTGCCTGGCCAGGTTTAAGGCTGATTTACGGTGAAATGGTCGTACCATGGTGGTTTGAGTACACGTGAGCTGACTATGTTTAGGTCCCATTCTGAAAGTGTTAAGCCACACTGGCGTTAAACCACCTTTTCTCTCTCTCTCTCTCTCTCTCTTTCTTTTCTCTCTCTTTCTCTCTTTCTTTCTTTCTTTCTTCCTCTCTTTCTTCTCTTCATTCCTATTGTAGATGGAAAGAATCTTATCGACGTGTACGTGCGGAAATACCACGACTTTTTTTTCTACCTTCTCTCTTGGGTTGTACTCTGTGATGGAATCGAACGGTTGGACGATCTCCTCGAATGAGAGAACAATAAGAAGCAAGAATGAAAGAGAGAGAGAAGGAGAGAGTACATCGACGGAGGAGAAAAAGGAGAAGCCGAGACAATTAGACGAACGATCGAACTCTCTCTTTAAGGGGCTCATCCCGATACGACGTGAACAAGCACGGCCGCTGGATGCTTGGGGGGTATTCGATTTGTCGCTGAACGTGAAATTAAATGACCTCGATGCTCGTGAAGGAGTCAAGCAAATAGGGAAAAGAAGAAGAGGGAGGAGAAAAAAAACCTGAAGAAAACAATCCTGTTGGAGAAAATCGTGTGGGCGACGAAGCAGCTAAGAATCTTTCTCTCTCTCTCTCACTCTCACTCACTCACTCTTCTTTTTTCCTTTCTTTGGTATACCACTTGTACCTTTTCTTATACTACGTCTTACTACTTTCGTTAGGGAAAGACCTAGGGAAAATATCATTACGACCAGATTATTCTTATTTTTCTTTCATAAATTCAAATGGGAAAAAAAAACAGAGAAAATTTCGTAATAATTCGAAAAGAAAATCAATCTCGATATATCGAGGGTAACACCGATATCATACCAGAAATACGATAATAATATCGTTGATGTTTAAGGATAATGGAGGAAGGAAACTACAATTTGGGATGCTGTGTTATAGAATATACATTCTCGTAGAATACACGATAGCTGTTATATCCAATAGCAGGTACAGCCTTATCTACTGCCATACGTTTCAGTCAGGCTCTGTTCACTCTCATAGGAGTCTCGTAGATCGTCCTTCGTCACTAATTTGTCGATAATAATGATCCCCAACAATGTGACTTTACGAGCGTTCAAACACGCTGTTGTTGGTTTGGAAAATCGAAGACAATCGTTTCCACTTTGTATCTCGTAGCAAGTAAAATAGAATAAAAGAGAGATAGACATACAAGAAAAAAAAAAAGATAGAGAAGGGTCGTAAGTGATTCGATATATTGTACAGTTCGATTTCTTTCTTTCAAAGTAGGACAAAAATTTTTCTCTAAAGAAGGCTTCTCCATATCTTTCGTTTTTACTCCCTCTCTCTCTCTCTCTCTTTTTTCTCTTATTGCTGGGGAATGCCAAGAACGTCATCGGTATGGAATCTCTCAGACCACGAGAAAAAGAGTAGTAGGCAGAGTCACGGTAGAGTATATAGGAACTGACAATTAAGCAGGAACGGAATAGGAGTGGAATAAACGATGAGTGGGTTGAATGAGAAAGACAGAGAGAAGTGAGGAAAGAAGATGGAAGCTACGAGTGGATGCGACGATCTGGATTCAGACCCGTCGAAGGCTCGCACTATAAAGTTGCTCTTAAAGTATTCCCATATCGCTGGAAGAGCCAGCTTCGGTATGCCAATATAGTGCCAGCACACCCTTTGTCATCGTTCTCATTCCCGAACGTGCATCGCTGGCAACTCCATCCCTAACCCTCGTTCTCCTTCATCCAAGAAAAAGAGAGAGAGAGAGAGAGAGAGAGAGAGAGAACATATTCCATCGTCATCGATGAAGAGACCCGACGATGACCCCACCCTATCGACCTCATGTATGGTGGTATGTCCTCTACGTGCCAATGCAGATAATTGACCAGCGTCAACGATCATCAATCGAATCATAATATTCACCGTAATTTCTACGTGTGATCTCGGAGGATCTAACTCAAACAATCTGTTCTAATTTTCGAGAATCCATAATTGGATTTAAGGAATATTATCGATCTAAACTTTCTATTTGATCGCTACTCCATTCGCAAAGATAGTACCATTTCTGTTGAGAGTTTCTAACCCAGAGCAAGAATTATCAAGACCATATCGTTCGAGAGCGTCGTCGGCTTGTCGCCGTTAGCGACTGTAATTATGGGAATAGTTTCGTTCCTATTTCACATACAATTAACCCAGACTAAGTTGGAACGTAGCAACAATGGCTGGCCTCGCTCGGGACATTGGGTTCGATATCAACGAGCCGTTAAACAGCTTCTATGCCGAGTCATAAGTTAGACAGGATCTTAACGAAAGTAAAGAGAGTACACCAAATGAAGACGTTCGTTTATTTGTTTATACGATAAACCTACATTTACATAATAGATTGAATTTTGTAAATTATGATTTGGAAATTACTAACGAAGGCATGCATTTTCTCGCTTTCCTATGTCCGACTCGTTGTCTTATGACATACGAATAATGAAATAGAGTGGTCCGAGACACGAAAGGATACGGAAATGCAACCACGTTGGGTTACACGAGAAACCGGATTTTGAAACGTCGGAATAACATACGTATCTGTTGGAATAGCTTGGTTATACATATGTACATATACATATATCTATGTGTGTGTGTATGTGCGTGTATCTATCTGTTATAAGCATACCTATACATATAAACAGATAGCATAGCGTTAGATTCTACGTTCAAATCGTTCGTCATAACTCATGAGATCTTGACGGTTTATCCTGTGGCCGCTCGTTTACCGTTCATGCGAACTGGATGCGTTCTGGAATATACCCCCAGGAGGCTTTTATCCGGTATGTGGAAAAGCGAGAGAACCACGAGACACTCTGAAATTTGACGTCTTTCTTCATCGTACGAACGTTCGATGGTTAACCAGTATAGCTTCTCCTCCAATTCTCTATCCTTTATTAAATCGTTTGAAATTTCTATGTACATTACGTTAAAATTGTACATTTTCAGACGTTAGCACGACTCTCGGATTACTTTAACTAAATTAATTTCACTTTCCTGTTCGAATTTATGTCTATCAAAAAATATCTAATACCATTTGTTTCTTAATTAACACTATGTATCTTTATTAATAAAAATGTACACGTTTATATTGTTTATCGACAAATTATATAAATGAAAATTATAGACGACCATATCAGATATCGCATCTTACGTAAATAAGTAAATAGATATGTACGAGTGCAAAGTAGTTTTCCAAGTTACAGTGATAAGTCCGTTTATATGGTTAGACGTCGAGCTTAAGTAGTTCGTGTACATAAGTAGAAACGAGCGGAACTTGTGCGTATACGTCATCGTGATAACAAGTTCTGGATATTACCTGAAGCGTGACGAACAATAACAGACCGATCGTTTGAACCAATACAGTCCAACGAAATCAAACAGCACTAAGCCATTGTTTGACGAACGCAAAATCAGTGCAGACGAATCGTGCAAATGTTGGTAACTACGTACGTACATACGTACGTATGTATATACATATACATATACATATACATATATATGTATATATATATATATTTCTATATACGTATGTTCAGTTTAGAATACAACTCTACCTCGTATCAGTTTACAAGGACCTAAAAGGATCACACGTGGTTTCTCAGTAAGAATCATACGTCTACTATAGTAAAGTTCATTAGGAAACAGGCGTTAACTACGGAGTTGTCAAATGTCCAAATCCTTTGTTACCATCTCAGCGATATTTAAACCGAAAATCTTGAGTTGTCTTATCTCCTCCGAGTATAATTACTCGTCTAACAAACTACAAAGTTTACTTGCTGAGAAGATGGGGTTAAAATAAGGGGTTAATGGAAAGAAAGTTTGTACGATAGAACGGTAAACCGTACGGGTTTTCATTGTATACAAAATATATCAAACTAAATGTAACAGTCAACGTGTCAAAGCTAAAGTAGTTAATTGTATGAAAAAGAGAGAGAGAGAGATAGAGAAATGGAGAAAGATAGAGAGAGTATATTTCTCGCTTGTTACATCAAATTTCAGATCGAAACGAAGAAGAGGCCGTATTTGAATTAGCAGTTGTATCGCGTTAAGTTAGATCGTCGAACGGACAACATCTGTTACCAATTGCGAAACACGTACACCTGCTGCATGATCGCTCGAACATGTCGTATACACGTGAGCTCAGCAACGTGTATATACATACGTACAAGCAGTCAATGTACGTATACGAGCAATAAGGAGAAACACATCCGAGAAGGACGAATACGGAAACTCGTTTCATTCATTCTATGTTAAACATCGCGAAGGTTACACTGTCCAGAACATGCTCAACGGCTTTCGAAAGTTTGACTTTCTAGACAATGAAAGGACGAGGATTCAGACGACTCTAGCAAACTCGTCACGTTAGGTCACTGCCTGTTCGCTCAACGAACCAGTACAGAAAGAGCTTTACATTGTTACAACGACTGTTAAACTAATCTTATACAAATCCTCAAATATATCCAATATCTTTTATATAACTTTTTTCAAGATGTAAGAGAATTCATTGTTATATCTTTCGTATATCAGACTTCTCTTATCAAGAAGAATGGTTAAAATATCTTTCAATCGTCACGAAAGAACTTTTGCTTAATGTTTTTAAATAACATTTGTCAAATTTACACGAGATTTATTCAACGAGCTCTTGTATTTATCGGACAAACGACAAATACCATTTTTCCTTTTTCCCTCTTACAATTTTTCCTGATTAAACATTCGTCGAATCAAATGATATAGCTGAAAAGAACGTTTGCAGGAACTTTCGTTAGATTTTCTAGCGCGTAGAATCATCGAGAAGTCGGATATGTTAAAAAGTCAATTGCGATTACTCAATTTTTTCTCTGACATCCATTTGTCGCGAGTAATCAATCAATTTGAAACATGACGGAATAGTAAGCCTCGTAAATTCTCAACAGTACTCAAAGAACAAATTCGCGTCGATAAATTTCTTAGGCTTCCTCGTAGCTGTAGTAACAAATGTTTATGGGCGATATTACAGTAACGGGAGTGAGAGAGAGAGAGAGAGAGAGAGAGAGAGAGAAACAGAAACAGAATGAGAAGGAGAGAAAGATAGAAAGAGAGAAAGAGAAAGAGAAAGAGAATGGCGGGAAAGGCATGAGAGTTTCGGAGTCGAAGGCTTGGGACACAAGGTATTCGTGACTGATGCATGGAAAGGGTTGATAAATCGGTCGAAACTCATTGCTGCTTCCTAGATAAAGGGTGTAGGTGATATATATATATATATATATATATATATATATGTATGTATGTATGTATGTATGTATGTTTACTACTCTCGTGTCTACTGTGACGTGGACAGAAAGATCGACAGAGACAGACAAATGTGAACGACAGGAGTACGAGCTAGACTCAATCGTTGGGAACAAGAGAAGGACATACAATGAATCTAGAGAGACGACGATGATTAGAAATGAAATGAGGGAGAGTAAGGTCGAACAACCACGATAGCATACTGTCAAGCTAGCAAGAGGGTTATATAGGACGCGTGCAATAATGCCGAGTACATCCAACAAAAATATAACAACATCTGAGAGAGAGAGAGATAGAGAGAGAAGGCAAGGCCCTTTCAATGAACCTTCGGCTTTGATAGCTTGCGATCGACCTCTTCCAGTTAATGGGTCGAAGGTCGCAAGCCCTATTAACTAGGAACCGCGAGTAGTCCGGGTACCAAGTAGACCCTATAAATTATATCGCTCGTTAAATGAGCCCCGCACGTGGGAATATTCCTTAATAGCTTCTCCTACCTCTGCTTCTCTCTCTTTCTCTCTCTCTCTCTCTCTCTCTCTCTCTTTCTCTATCTCTATATTTGGAATGCGTACACTTTTCGTGCAACCACTAATTGCAATTTCCTTAATAGATCTCCTCTAGAAGCCGAGTTTTTTTAAATCGACAGAAAGATTTTCTTGTAATGCTCGTCAGCTTTCGGCGACCTGGTATCTCATTTAAAATTCACTTCTGGCGAAAGAAAATTCTATCTGAAAAAATTTATCTAAAAGGCAAGAGTAATAATTTAAAAAGAACAGAAATAAGAGACTAAGCTCATGTAGAAGGTAATCTTTTTTCTCTTTTCTTTTAATAAAAAGAAGAAGAAGAAAGGAAAAAAGGCATACAAAAAGTAAAAAACGAATATATAAAAAACGAAGTGCTAAATAGAACATTCCAAATCGTTTATGTGACATACATACATACATACATACGTATATATATATATATATATATATATATATATATATATATATATATATATACACAAGTACTTCGCATATATTCTTCGTACATATATACATACATACATGCATATCGTTGACGATTCTGTGAGAAATAGAAAGGAATGCAGAAGGAAGAACAGGAAGAGAGGGGATCGTTGAAGTAGGGAAGGGGAGTCGAACATTTTTCTAGCCCTCTCCGCCGGCGCGTAGACTCCCTTTCAACCCCTCCAACCCCTAGACTCCCACCTTTCTCGTAACAGGAGCACGCCCACTGTAAAGAGCCCTATGGTAGGGGTACGAACGGTTCGCACGAGGTGGAGCGACGATAGTAGTGGTTCTTGTAGTAGTAGTGGTGGTGGTGGTGGTGGTGGTAGTGGTGGTAGTGGTGGTAGTGGTGGTAGTGGTGGTAGTGGTGGTTTCGATGCTGCCAGTGAAGTCTGACCGATA
Organism: Vespula vulgaris; assembly: GCF_905475345.1. Classification (NCBI taxonomy): domain Eukaryota; kingdom Metazoa; phylum Arthropoda; class Insecta; order Hymenoptera; family Vespidae; genus Vespula; species Vespula vulgaris. The sequence continues at coordinate 7,526,751 of NC_066587.1, read as the reverse complement.
CGGCGCCAGTACTACTGTCGCCACCATCACGAGCGCAGGCACAAGACGCCATGGACATACTGGGTATGTCCTTCGACTTTAAGCACGAGCATGCACTTTAAATCTCTTCTTTAACTTTCTCTCTATATCTTTCTTCATTTCTCTTTTCGTTCCTTACTTATTTCTATTTTCGATATTTTCGATTTTTTCCTTTTACGTCGTCGATCCTTTTAGATCGACAGCAAGAAAATAGACGTTTCATCGATCAACGTGCTCGTTTACATACATATATGTATGTATATGTATACATATATATACACATATATATATTAATATATATATATATGTATGTATATGTATATATATGTTATATATTGGGTGAGGCTTATACATGAAAATACTTGAATATTTTAATTGCTGAATGACATTCAAAAAAATTTTCTTTTCTATTTTCGAATCGTTTCTTTGTTTCTCTTTTTTTCCTTTTTTTAATGTACGTGCAATTAAGATATTCGATTGTTCGCATTTAAATGACTCGTCCTCTATTTATAAATCGTATATATATGTCACTTTAAAGAACAGATATCGATTCGATTAAAAATCGTTCGAAAAGTACGAAATGCCTGATGTGGCCAGAACGATCAAAACTGACTTTTTCTATTTTCTTTTTCCTACACGTTCTATATGTTTTCTTTTATTCTCTTTCTCTCTCTCTCTCTCTCTCTCTCTCTCTCTCTCTCTCTGTCTCTCTCTGTCTCTTTCTTTTTCTCTCTCTGTCTCTCTTTCTCTGTTTCTTGCGCGCGCGCGTATTTGCGCGTGCCTCTAGATATCGTATAAACATCCAACATCGGTCGTTCAAAAAATTTTCAACTTAGCGGAGATTCGTAAAAACATTCGTAAAAAAGTCACTTGTCAATCTTTTTTGTCTTTCCTTTCTTACATTTTCTGTCTCTTTTCTCGTTCTTTCTTTTACTATTTTTAATACATATATATATATATATATATATATATATATATATATATATATTGAAAAATACAGGAGTGACGTTTCTCGTGTATATGTGTTGCGTGTACACATGTGTATGTGCGTATTGTGAAACTCATCGTTTCGTAATGTTAAAGCGAACTCGTCAACGCGTGTGCGCCTTATCTTTCGATAGCAATTTCCGAGGAGGATCGTCGTGCGACATATTCGCTTGAAAAGGGATCACTGAGTTTCGAGCTTGCCGACAAGATTAGTCGTACTTCTCGTCGAGAACGGTAAGATCGTATTTAACCTGCCTAACGACTTAACATCATCAACGAACGTACTGCTAATCTCGTTTTCCTTAATTATTCGATACACTTTGCGCGTGCAATCCATACGTCATCTTTTGTCCTCCGATCTTTCCGATTTAAAAGGAAAAGGAAAACTAACATAATTTTATTTCGTTCGATGCATTGTATATTTTACTAGCTGAATAAGAATGACTGGACCGTTAAATAGCAGGAAATGCTAAATTCTTTGTCGTAAAATCATATATACATATATGCCGATGTTGGAAACATGTATATATAGGGTAATAATAATAATGGCAAAGAGAGTGTAAGTGTGAGAGATAAAGAGCCGTAAAACTTTTATCGCACTTCCCATTGAATGTATATTCGGGAAACGATTGTTATTTCGTTGAAACGGACGATTTACAACACTTGGTCTAGGTACTCGCTTTAGATATATTAATCTACGTAAACACATATACGTACATACATACATACATATATATATATATATATATATATATATATATATATATATAGAAGAAACGATATAGTTATAGATATACGTATGTATATACATATTACAAAGTCATAAATCATATATCATAAATAACGCGTCGACAATCCGTCCCCGATATCTATCCCCTTCTCGTTCGACTCGTGTCAAATCCATAAACAAGCATGCGCGGTAATGCCATGCACCCTGTAAATTATAACCCTCTTTGATTCCCATCGATTTATTTCCCTATCATCCCTTCCTTTTCCTCTCTCTTTCTCTCTCTCTCTCTCTCTCTCTCTCTCTCTCTCCTCTCTCTCTCCTCTCTCTCTCGTTTGATACAATGTAAAATGCTCGATCAAGAGGATCAAGCCAAGCACTCTCTTTCGATTTTCATAGTACGGTTATACGGAATATAAATCGACGCAACTGACTAGCTATATAATGGCGCGATAGAATGGAATTTTATATTATAGATAAGTCGAGAAAACGATTACGAATAAACGTTGAAACGTGCGATAACTTTCGTCGCATCTGACTCGTCAAAATTGGTCGACTAAATCCACGCTTAATTCGATTAATTTCTCAGATCTTATATAGAAGAAGATACATTATTATAGAGGAAAATCAGATTTTCTATTTATATTTCGAAAAGAAAAATTTCATATAACCAAATCGTTCGAAATTAAAAATAGCAGGGGAAAGAGGTCGATTTAAAAAGACGATTTTAAATTCGTGTAATTCATTTAATACAATCTATTTTGTATTATTTCGAAATCCGTTCGTTTATCTAATACATTTTCTTCGATACAATGAGTTATCTAACAACACTCAAGCGTCCCATAGCACCGTTCTGTCCAGAGAGCCGTTCGAATCTCTACACGAAATTGGTAAGATTAACATTCGCATAATCCAAATTTATGCGACCAATAGTCATTAACGACTTTTAGTTTTGCAGTAGGTTCATGTGGTTCGATCGTAAGGTAACAGTATAATATATTTTATGATTCACCATTTCCCTCTCTATTTTTCACATCTCATGATTTAAAGCTCACATGTAATCGGATAGCGTTGTCATCGTAACATTTCGTCGATAGTTCTATATTAATTCGAATGTTCGATCTATAGAGTCAAGGGTTGAATTTTTATCGTTTTACAACTACCTGCTACATGACTTTAGCTTTCTAAATTTTTATTAAACCGAGATTATTTAATAGAAATCAAAGATATTCAGGTTGAAAATGCGCGAGACGAAAAATTGCTGAATTTATTTTACAAGTGAACGGGACGATAATGCGAAATGTTTAAAGCGATTTTGAAACTTTTTATCTTTTTTTTTTGCTTCCTTTTCTTGCTTTCTACCTTTTTTCTTTGTTTTTTGTTTTCTTTACAAAGTTTAAGAAGATTTATGATGCAACGCGTTATAATACTCACTGGCTGAAAAACGTGGATATATATATATATATATATATATATATATATATATATATATTTATGTTTATAAGAAAACGAGGTAACATTTGATGGATCAAAGAGAATTCGTAGAAAGTGCACGGCTACGATCATACGTTAACCAAAAGAAGTCTTTCCAACATACTTTCAAAAGTCTTAGCAAACTCACTTTAAAAAGAGGAAAAGAGAAAGAGAAATTTGGAATTTCTCTTCGTTGAAGGGCTCCATTATAAACGGAAACATTCCTTCGACATTTACTTTAACATCAGAATAGAAAATATTCCTGGGGGAATAATAAAAATTTATATAAAAAAGAGAAAGAATTTTCAACGTTATAAATTTTAATTGCATTGAAGCATAACGTATCAAAAAATATATAAAATCGATCTCGTTTTTGAAGACTTCAATGAGAAATAGATACAAAAACGCTTTCGCTCTAGAAAACTCAAAAGATTTAGGATCACTCATTCGAATGCGTGTACATACAACGAAATGTATTAATATATGACATAGCAAAACCAGCAATTAGTCGCCTTAATTAAGGGCACTGCTAAGTTGTGAACGTAGGCTAGTGACTCATTTCACTCGAGCGAAAACTCGGAAACTCTTTACGCGAGATGAACGCAATGGTTTCGTATATATACTTACATACATACATACATATATATGTATGTATGTATATATACGCCTATCTATTTAGATAGCACACGCACAAGACACTCACACATTCATATATAAATGCATATAGAAAGACCATCCATGGTACGCGTCTTTCGAACTGGAGCTTCTGCTCTCATGCCGGCGCACGATGCGCCACTGGCGTAACATTTGATATCGTTAAACGAATTAGACTGCGACTCTGCGCATGCACGCATACGTAGAGAACTAGACACAACCAGGTGCATGAGCGCATCTATGTGTATGTATACTGCAATATGCACATTAGAGTCTCCGACTTGATTGTCACGTTAATGTACGCATGATATTTCTTAATATCATAATATTTTTTTTTTACTTTTTTCTCTTTCTTTATCTTTCTTGACTTTGCGTGATATAACAAAGTAATTTCTTAATTAATTTCATAAATGTTCTGCGTTCAAATATTTGAATAGTATTCGTTTCCCAACTATAATTAATTTTCTAGTTTGTTCTCGACTCACTCTTATTCGATTCCTTTCGATCGTGATATTTTATATATATATATATATATATATATATATATATATATATATATATATATATGTACATACGCATATACATACTTCGAAAGAAATTAAGAAAAAAGAGAAAGAAATGTTTCGTATTGATCTTTATTAATGAAATGAAATGTAACGTCAGAATTCCATAGAAAAATAATATCGTGACGTCGTTTATGACCTCATAGAGCAAAGAGTTAAAATCGAAATATTTTTTTTTTGAATCCGTAATAAATTAATCAATATATAAATTAATTTCATAAATATTCGATAGGAGTTATTCGTACGAAAATATAAAATTTGTTCGATTCATTTTTGTATTGATTCATTAATGTATCGAAAAATCAATATCGAAGAATTTTATACTCTCATAAAGGTACATAAGTATTCGTGAAATCATTATCGGAATATCGTAGATAACGTACTCATATATTTTACATATCCTGGTATTAATTTAAATGATTTACCATTCCGCGAACGTCGCAAACGAGAAAGATTTAAATCACCCTGCCGCTACTATTACTATTATGGGTCGGACGGCAAATTTAATCCCTGTTTAAATGGTCCACGCAAACAATTCGCACGAGATGCAGGTTAAAAGCTCGTAATTCTGGCCGTTTGTCTCACCGTTAGAAGCAGATATAACGGGATACTGGTGTGCTCGAAAGGTTAACGAGAGAATCTCAAAGTTGATGCGATGAAGTTAACGACAATCCGATACTTTAGCGTTTCGGACAGATTTCTTAAAGGCCGAGGGAAAAGCAAAAGCCAAAAAAAAAGAAAGAGAAAAGAAAGAAAGAAAGAAAAAAGAAAAGTAGGAGAAAAACGAAAAAAAAATATACGTGAATCGGAAGTTCGGAAAAGTTTCGTCTACACAGCAAAAAATTGCCGTTGGTGGTCGAATTTCTTGTTTACACGATAGTTCAATCGATAAAATAAAGAACTTTTATATTTGTTCATCTCTTTCTCTTTCTTTCTTTCTTTCTTTCTTTCTCTCTCTCTCTCTCTCTCTCTCTCTTTCTATCTCTCTGTCTTTTCCTCTCATCTTCCTCGTTGGATCTTTTCTTGGTATCCTGAAAATCGGGTTGGATTTCTCGCTTATGTTCTCTCGGTGTGGCAGTGATTGTTATATCGTAGAGAGGATCATGTACGCTTCTTCTAGAAAATCCCTAGATTTAAGGAGTATCCATGAGACGCGTAAGTTAGGAAGGGAAACTATCGTGCAGGTGCTGGAAACTTAACCCCTATCGGACTCCAAAGTATTTCCATGCTAGAATTCCTACTGTTCAATATCGGAAGTCGAGAAAGCCAACAATTTAATGTTTCCCTTTATTTATTCGCTGGACTGTGGGACTTCCTTCTGGGTTGTCTATCCCTCCATCGTTCGTATTGTATACATATATGCATGTATTCGTACACTCACCCAGAAAGAAAAGAAATAATAGAAAGAGAGAATTCTAGATGGGTAGTAGTACGTGGCAAAGGTATACACATAGATCTACACACGTGTTTTTTTAAAGGACTAAGGGAATAATAGATCGCATTGCCAATAAAGAAAATGAAGGTCGTTTATACGAATCCGAGTAAGCGACAAAGTACAATCCCGTTTCGACTTTACGTGCTCCTCTATACATACATATGTATGTGTATTTGTCTGTCTCTGTCCGTTTGGCTATACGGATCTAAAGGGTCTTATGTAATTTCACGACGTTCGTTGCTCCATTCGAAGTAAGTTCGAGGGACTGTTCGATTCAATAAAAGCGCGATTCGCAGCAATGGTCGTAAACGTCAACGCTAGGGAACACGAATGGTGGATAAACGATATCTCTCTCTCTCTCTCTCTCTCTGTCTCTCTTTCTCTCCCTTTTGCAAGAAGAAATGCATTTTATATTGAAATTCTTATACGAACGATAAACTGGGACATACTTCTTAGACTCGACAATTTTTCTCTTATCTTTTTCCTTTTCAATATTTCAGAAATGACATTTCTTTGAGTTTTTCGTTACTGGTAATACAGACAAAAAAATTGAAGTATTATCGATCGTAGGGAAGCATCGAAAACGATAATCAGTGAACGGTAGCGATCCTCGCGCTAATTAGCACCTTCGTTCGACGTTATCGCTTTGCCTATTGCACCGGTCCGCGATGCATTTCGAGCTAATTAATGAGCGACGCTCAAAAAGACTGACGCAATCGATGCTGGTAGTGGTTATTGTGTTGCAAACGGGGAACGGAATTAATTTAATTACATTGCTAACGGAGAACGAATTAGCGAGCTCCAATATATGATCGATCAAGATCGATTATTTATAACAAATTCGGCCGGGAATATAATGCTTCGAAAGTAAAAGTAAAAGATGGTAAAAGAGAGTAGCTAGTACGATGGAGAGTAGCTCGTTTTGTTTCAATAAACTGTTTATTGTTTGAATTTACAAATAATTTCTCATTCATAAGTACCTATAATTGTTGTATATTTAACGAACGTTTCCAAAGCAGAAAAAGATGAAAAACTCGAATAAATCATAGATAATAATGATTAGAATCGTATTAATTAACGTCAATCAATGGAACGAACATCTTGTCACGATTTACGATCGTCTTCTTCCGTTTCTAGTTCGTTAAACCTTTATTAACTCGTACCTCGTAGATCGTAGGGTTGAGATAACGTTCACGCGAATGAACGCGATGAAATTATCCGCGGAACTCTGAAGATTATCCCAGCAGAGTCGACGTAATTATCATTCTTAACCCGAGATCACCGGCTTTCACGTATTTTCCACCCAAGAGAATTAAATCTAATCGCCGCATTCCGTGTACTCTGACAGTTAAAACGACGAGGAGGGAAGTCCGAGTATTAAGAATAGAATTTGGACATTCGATTCTGTTTCAAATTCGTAAAGATTTTTTTCATTATCGCAAATATTTGAAATAAAAAGTTCAACAAAAAAAAAGAAAAGCAGATTAATTAAAAAAAAAAAAAACAAGGAATAAATTAATCAAAAATATAAAAATAAATAACTTCAATATTCAGACAGTACAATATTTAAAACTTTTATTTGTATTTACGCGAAGAAGATAAACTGCTTGATTCATCGTTCCTAATTAACGAAAATATATCATTTGATTATTAAACTCGTATAACCGTAAAAATAATACTCTGTAAACTAACGAATATCTACTTCCATTGTTACAAAAATAGTTACATTAAAAATAAAGATTCATTACATACGAGGTTCTATAAATAAAACTATAAATTCACGTATTGCATATTAAAGTTAAAATTGACTATAGACATGTATCATAATACTATACCTTTTAAGCTATATCCCGTGATGTTTCGAGCAAGTATTAATCGATCGATTACTCAATCGAGTAATCGATCGAAACAAATCTCTTCCTATCGTTAAGAGTCGTAAAACGTTGAAAGATAACTCATCGAGAAAGTTTGTCGGTCGGACGAGCGTCCCGATGATTCGAATTTAAGTAGCCGATCGATTGACCGACATGCGAGGCGCACCGTCACGTGTCAGACGTGGATGAACTGCTGAGGTTTCCCTTCTACAAGCCCGTCGTCGGACGGCTCTGGTTATGCGTCACAAAAAATAGAGCCTTTACGTGCACAAGCTGGCCTACTTCTCCCTCCATCCGGTTAAAGCTTTAAGTATCCGTCCTTCCCGAGCTGAGAGTTAGAGAGGAAGGGAAAAGTAGAAGTAGAAGGGTGAGAGTGAGAGGGCTTGTACAGTGTGACCCGTATTTCTTAACGACCCACACAGAAGTAAGCCTGCAACGCAGCGATAAGTGCCATCTGCCTTGTACCACGATGAATCCCTATGTGAGATGAAAAATATCATCCACATGTTTCTCCGCAATCTCACGCTTTCTTTCAAAACTAAAAAAAAAAAAAGAAAGAAAGAAGGAAGAAAAAAATAAAGAGGAAAGAGGAAGAAGAAGAGAAGGAAATAACATTAATTTCTTGTTTCTTTTCTCTTTCCTTTCTTTTTTTTTTTTGTTCTGTTTATTTGTCTTTTTTTTTGTAATGTTTAAAACGGACTTATCGATTTTCTTACTCCACGAAACAAACGCGAGACAATACTTTTCTTCCTCGGAAAAAAGGAAAACAATTTTTAGATGAGTTTCGAGCTTAGTTCGCGTGCATCGTGGCGGATCGTGTCATTTCGTGGCTTGGCTACCGTTTCTTGAAATCGTAATTTAAATGCAGAATACAACGGAGAGTATACCGTTCTTAGATATTCTTCGAAACTCTCTCTCTTCATTTTACTCTATTTTTCTCTCTTTCCCTCTCTCTCTCTCTCTCTCTCTCTTTCTCTCTCTGTGTCTCTCTTTCTCTTTCTCTAGTCCTTTCCATCTCTCTCTTTCTCTACTCGAAGAGTGTAAAATCGTATAAAGATGCAAAACCAAAATCTAATTAGAAATTGTAGCGACTGAGAGAAAGAGAGAAAGAGAAAGAGTCTTATGTTTCGTAATCTCAATGCAAATTACTATCAAAAGTAAATGAATAAATTCGTAGGTTAAGGAAGAATTTTCTACTAGACGAAATGACAATATCGAAATTTAAAGAGAAGCTTCGATGTATCTCACATCGGTTTCTTCCACATACTCTTCCTCTCTTTCATTCTCTTTCTAGACTCCGGTCAGCAAGATACTTGACCTATTCGTGCTATAGGTTAGTGCACTCGAGCTTTATCAACCACAAGGTCGTAAAATGTATCAACTATTCTTTTGCCTTCACCTAATACCTTCTTCTTCGTTCTTTCTCTCTCTCTCTCTCTTTCTCTCTTTCAAAATCATATAGATTTGAAATAAAAATGACATTTTCCATAGAAGTAACTTTTCATAAGTATCGTGTGATTTTGAAATGGTGATGCAAAAAATCAATCGTGTAAAGACCGAATGAATCGAATTGTTACTGAATCAGAAATAATACTTGTTAATGAACAATAGAAACTAAGAGAAAGAGAGAGAGAGAGAGAGAAAGAGAGAGAGAGAGAGGTAGAAAGCGAGCAACATCTTTGAGAAACACTCAGGAAATTTTGCGAAATCCAACTAACAAGTTTACAAGCCACGTGCAGGAGAAATTATCTCGCGATTCTATAATATCGAAGTGCGTTTGAACTACGCGTAGGGAGAAGTAGCGCTCGGTAGCGACTAAGGGTAAGAGAGAAGATGGTAGAATGAGAAGAGGGATGACCCGGAGTTTCCATTTGAACGAAGTTATCCTTCCGAGTAGAGACTGATCAATAGAACTAATTCTACGAGCTTCCCTGAATACGGCTTAATAATCTTCGTCTTCGATTTTCTATCTGCTTATTCCTTTTCTTTTTGCTTATTTTTTTTCTTTTTCTCTTCGACTTTTTATCGTCGTTGTTTATCAATCAATGATATATCGCAAGATACATTCGTAATTCTAATTGAATCCATTACGCTGCACAGAATTTATCGTTTCGTATTCGATGAAATCATTCCGTGCATCAGAAAAAAAATAAAACAGAGAAAAAAGAAACGTATCGCGAGAGAGAGCTTCATAATTCAAAGTTTATCTTATCAAGTTCCTTCTTTCTTCTCGCAGGTTATATAGCTTTGCAATTCGAATCGGTTGGATGCGGATGAATAACGGATTCCTTCCGAAGAAATATTTCAATCGTTCGACAGAAACGAAAGCTATCGGTCTCTGTGCCATTTATTTTGTGTTGCTGCGTGTATCTAAAGTTGAAGATACATTATAGATGAAACGTTAAAAAAGAAACAAAAAAGAAAAAGAATCTCGCGTGCCAAGCACAAGTTTCAGCTTTCGTACGAGGAAGAGCTATATTCCTGAATCGAGAATAGGGAAGATCGCGTGAAAGTACTTTTGCTTTCTCGTCGTCAAACTTTTGGTAAATGTTCCAAGGAGTTGGATTTGTTTCTAACGAAGATTAGAAATTAGAAATTGTTAGTTACATTCTCGTCAGTGATTGTTTATGTTTCTCTTACCGTAAACTTATACATCGAAATAAATATTTTACAAACTTAATTCCCAATTATCTAAAGATACATTATTTAACTTATACGTAAATAGGAAAAGGAATATATAGATCTTGTCTTTCGAGAGTTGTGTTCTACTTATTAAAAGTAATACAGAATTTCTTCGAGTTTACTCTCATATTAAGGTTACTTCGATCGAAGTTCGGACCAGACGACAAGAATAAATATTTGGAGAAGTTTATGGACGATAAAAATCGCTCTAGAGCGTCAACAAGATTTATATATCGTAAGGCTGGAACAAACGACCATCTTGCGAGCAAACCCTTCATTTCCCTCGTAATACTTTCGTCAAAGAAGAAGAAAAAGAACGAAAAAAAAGAAAAGAATGTAAAAGTGATAAGGAAGAGAGGGGATAAGGTGGAAAGTCCGACATGGTCTACTCGCCCTTAAATTCGTACGGAAATGAGTAAAGAGTGGGAAAAAAGGAATCGACGAAGAAGAAAAACAAAAAATACCTTAACCCTATATAATGCCATGTAACTTCGAAATCACGCACTCGTACATCCGTCTTTTTGAAATCTTATCTTACTTGTTTACTGCAAATCAACTTTTAATTTATATTCTATTCGAAAATTAATCTTTGTTGAATTTAAATTGTACTTAACGTGATATAATTAAAATAATTCATACCATAAATTATACTTATATTATCTAAATTATTTCTTGTACACAAAAAAATAAAATTGGATTATAGAGAGGGTTAAAGAAAAAACAAAAAAAAAAGAAGAAGAAATGAGAACGACGAAGATTATATTATCGATCGTCCCTGTTCGATTTGTTATCGCGTTGTAATACGCGAAGATCTACAAACGATGATAATAAAAATAAGAAAGAAGAACGAAAGAACTCTACTCGTTCGAACATTTTTCTTCGGCCGAATCAACTTAAGACTGTGATCTAATTACGTCCGAACGTAACGAGGACGACCAATCGCAGATTGGACGTCCTACGCGACGATCGATTCGGTGGCAAACACTAGAGATGCGACGTGGTTAATTACGCGAGAGTAGCTTAATCAAGACTACTTGGCGATTACTCGGCTTATGATAAGCGACCTATGCGGATTAAATGAAGTAATCACAACGCCTAGTTGAAATTTTCTGATTAATTAATCGTATATATCAGCAAAATATATCCATAGATCAATTTATTTCAGGACCAGAATAAATATATATAATACATACGATCGAATCGATTGTTTATCTAATTGTAAGATGGATAAAATAGAATACTATTTGATTAAGTCGAATTATAAAAAAACATTCGAATCCTAGCGTAATAGATTAAAAAAGCAATTGTTTCGAAAAAGGATAGAAACAAATTTTCTTGAATGTTTCGATAACGAAAGAAGGATCATGAAAGTAGAAGAAGACAGAGTAGAGCAATCAGAAAGCTCTTTCTCGATAAAACTTAGAAGCTACCGGATCCCTTGGGTTCTCCAGAAATACTCGATATATAAATTTCTAATCTCATTAAAAATTGTTCCAAACTTTTAATCCAAGATGCAAACTACAAGGATTTAGTGGAGTAGGATAAGTTGTTAACCAAAGTACACACACACCATGCGGAACTCTTCTTCGCTTAATAAAGCTTTCTCATGGCTGAGAAAGTTATTTTTCGTTGGTTTGTATGAAATATGAAAGAAAAAGAGAAAGAGACAGAGAAGGAGAGAAAGAGAAAGGAAGAGAAAGAGAGAGAAAGAGAGAAAGTATCTCGAAGGTGTCGAAGTGACAAGGACGTCGTTTATCTCTCTTTCTCAAATCAGATCGTTCGTAATATCGAACGAAAGAAAATCTGTAAGGAAGGGCAAGATAAAAAAAGAGAGAAAGAAGGAGGGAAGCATAAAAACATGGTGAGTCCACGATTTGAAAAGCAAATGGTGGGGAGGAAGAGAAAGTGGTCTAGGTTGACAGGACGATGGCCGAAAGACTTGGAAATTTATTGTCGAATAGCAGGATAGAATATCCCAGGTTGGTTCTAGTTAATAAGATTGATGCATGAAAGAAAAAGAGAGTAAAACAGAGAGAGAGAGAGAGAGAGAGAGAGAGAGAAGGGCCGGAAAGAGGGAGAAAAGAGGACGAAGATCTTTCTCTGTGGCACAGGAACCAGCAAGTTCGATGTCTGTTTGCATTAACGTCCGACAACGAAGCCATGTTTTATGCATGAGCACAAAAACGTCCAGACAATTTGTTCTTACCCTCGGTAGTAGGCTGATCTACGAGTGAAGGATCGAAAAAGAGAGAAAGAGATAGAGAGAGAGAGAGAGAGAGGCTTCTTTTGTCCTCTTCTTCCCTTTCTCCAACATTCACCAGCATTCTCATCCTTTTTCCCCGAGCGAAACCCTTATCGTGATTCACCTTGTTCAAAGAAAGAGCGGGAATTTCAAATGAACGATTCCGATTAGATGGATATACAGCGACGAAACGAAAAGAAAATATATACGTACATAATATGGGAAACTGGATCAAGAGAATCGGATCTTTCTTTTCCTTCTTTTTCTTTTTTTTTTCTTGTTTTTATACTCTCAACATACGTGACAATTATTAAGCGAATGAAACATCGTAGTAATGTAGCCATCGGATTTTCTTTCATACAAGTCCGTATAAAATGTAGTCGTTAGAAATGGTCGGTCATGCGACCAAAAAAAAAAAAAGGGGGAAGAAAAAAAGAACACTTGAAAGCTACGAAAGTGCAACACATTTTCTCTTTCTTCGATATTTAATTGCTGGACCGTTAGAAAAGTTGACTGCGCCGCTCTACATCTCAATTATCGGGGAACGCAAAGCCGCCATATTATTGCTTGCGTAACGGTAAGAAACTCATAAATGCGAGTGGCGATAATGAAAGCAAGCATTTTCCCCTACACGAAACCTCGATCGACTTGTATGATAAAATTTTCAAAGGACTCCTGAGGTACACCTACGGGCACAAGGATAACGAGCAAAATTGCAACCGTTCGTGCATCAGATAAGACTTCGTTATTTCCTTACTTCCTTCTTCTTTCTTTTTTTTTTTTCTTTTCCTACCTCTTACCTTTCCTCTCTCATTCTTCCCTCGACGTAAGATCTTTCGGTTGTACGACTGTCGTAAAAAATCGCAAGCTTGTAATTTAAATGTCGTATCTTCGAGATAGATTTCATCATAAAATTCGTAACGTTCGTTAAGAATTAAACGATGTTGAAACCTTTCGAACAAACGAGTATTTCTTCGCGTAAATTATTTTTTCTTTTTGTTTCTCTTTCTTTGTTTTCTTGTTCGCGTAGTAAAAATAACAATGTTGCTAGTAATAATGGGACCCAAAGTTTTTGGAATGGATGCTCGCACGAAGTGGAATATGTAAACGAAAAGGTCGACACGAGCCTGACGGTTTATAACGTGGAAAAATTGTGCTCGAAACGTTCCGACTTAAGTAGAGGAAGGAGACAAGAAAGAAAGAAACAAAGAAAGAAAGAAATTTAAACGAAACGGGGATTACGACCTTTTCCATGTATCAAAAATGTACATAAGTACATACGTATACATATAGGAACATAACCACGAAGAAAACGTCCTCTTATCCTTTACGATCCTTTTTTATTTCTTTTTTTTCTACCCCCTTCTTCTTCTTTCTCTTTTTAAAGAAAAGCTTGCTTTCTTTATTATCACAATATCGTCTCAGTACTTTGCTTGCTATTTTCTTAGTGCGAAACTTTGAAACTGAACTAAAACAAGTTGATCGAGAAACCGAACTTGTTTATATCCTTACTATAAATTTACTATTATTACAATTTAACCAAATTTCTGTCTTTTTCTTTCTCTCTCTCTCTCTCTCTCTCTCTCTCTCTCTCTCTCTCTCTCTCTCCTCTTTCTCGCTTCCTTATAATTAGGTACGTTCCAAGAAAACACGTAGCAGTTTCTGTCGTAAATTACGTCGTAGTTACATTGTACTTCATCCAACGAGTTACGAAGACACGCAGCATATTCTCGCAAAGGGTTATAACGGAAAGCTCCTTTTACGAGGACGATTCGAGCTGTCGTACTTGATACCCGAGTAAGCGAGCATTAAAGAGGATTTTTCTCGTCTTCCGCCGTCTCGTCGCGAACGACATCCTCCTCAATCGTACGAAGAAGAGTAGAAAAGAAAAAAAAAAAAAGAAAGAAAAAGAAAAACGTAAAAGCTGATTTCTTCGCTTTTACAACCGATTAAATTTCATTTTTTCATCCGTGAAAAAAGATTTAAAACTCACGTGATTGTATATCGCAGATAATCACGTTCTTTTCTCCTTTCTCTTTTTTTTTTTTTTGTTGTTATTACGATTTAGCGTACATCAATTTTATAAATCGCGTGATGTTCCGCGTTATATACATGTCGACTATTTAACGAATGATATATTTCAAAATTGAAGATTACGATAATCTGAAATAATATAAAGATATATAAAATCTATCTCAAATATTTATATTTATACTTATGTTTATTATACATTATGCTTTATATATTTATTTCCGAAGTATCGAGTTTATTCGCAAATGATAAATTTGTTAAAAAGAGGAAGAAAAAAAACAAAACTCCATATTTATTTATAAATAAGTGCCATTATATTGTAATAGTCGCTTTACTTATAATGATAGTTATTTATGAATCAATTCGATATAAGCTAAACCCATATATTTGCCTATATATAATATCATTGCCTATGGCTACATCGACTGTTTCCACTAAACTTATAACTCTATATTATTCGAAAATAATCAATACATCGAATACATACATATATGAATTGATCGATCGCAAAGGATTAAAGATCTCATTTCAAAACGTAAATATGATCAATTCATAATAATCATTGATTCTTTGTTGAAAGTGAAATTGGAAAATATTACTGTTAATTCAGTTATACATTTAACGAGCAAAGTATTAATTCTCTACGTAGAACCTGACCATAACAGAAACGTTGACAGAATGGTTCTCACGTACATATTCATATCTTTGTGTAATGTATATACATATCCGTATACGTCCATACACACACCCATCCACACACACACACACACATATACATACATATATGAGTTCTCTATTCCACGTGTTACGCGCGTGTGCGTTATTTCAGTTAGCAAACACGGCTATAATTCCGTATGGTAATCTATTTGCCAGGTAGTGAATTCAAAGCCAATCGTTCGCAGTAAATATCGCTCCTGGACACGAAAGCGGCTCGTTGGAAACATCTGTGAGCAGCAAGTAAACGCGTGACGCGCGCGAGCGCATTCTAGCGCTCGCTCGCGCTCTTTTCCATTTGACTATATAACCAATCGAACCGAGCTTCCTATCTTCCATCGGTCCTTCAAACAATTTTATTACAACAAAGGCAAGCTTTAAAAGTTAGATATGATTTATTAGAAATTTATTCAACTCTTTCTAAATCCAAATTTTTATATTATTATTTAATATTATTATAATCGTAATAATGATAACTATCGAAATCATTTGTATATTGTAACGTGATCTTTCAATTACTTCGTTCTTTGCGATAGTTCCCAAACATTAAATTGGTCATATCGTTAAATTAATTTTTTCATTCCCTTTGTGAAATTACAATATCGTGAAAATCGAAAGAGATAAAAGAATGAATTTCATTTATCCGATTCGTCTTCGATCTCTCGAACGAGCGTCATTATCGAACGTACTGACCAGATTTGCATTTAAACTGCATTTTAGAAGAGCACGTGGCACCTTTTCCAACGTATACAAGTGAGAAAAGGATGAAACTATCTAGCGTCCAATCAGCGACTCGCAGATGCCATTGGCTCGATAGCGAAACAAGTTTACGTCGATTTCGAACGGTGTATAGAATACGTGGTAGTGAAATGAAAAGTGTATGGAAGTGTGTGTGAATGTATGTGTATGCATGTATTTGAGAGAAAGAGAAGAAGAGAGAAACGGACATCGTTACGAGGAGAAAACGAGCAGGTCGATTCTCTCTCTCTCTCTCTCTCTCTCTCTCTCTCTCTCTCTCTCTCTCTTTCTCTCTCTTTCTCTCTCTTACTTTCCATCAGCACCACAAGCTCTTCCATCGGTCTGCAATCTGCATGAACCCGCTCGTTCGAATTAACCGATACCTGGAAAACCGCTTGGACCGAACGAAACGAGCGAATTACGTGCTTACAAGTGAATTTTCCGACCGAGAAATACGTCGATAGAAAATAAGAAGAAGATCGAGAAAAAGAGAAAACGATGATGTTGGAATGGACGCAACAAATTGCAATTAAGTATCTACCTGACGACTTAGTCGGATTACGAAATGACAAATTTATTCTTTGATTGATCGAAAACTACCTTCTATTTCCAGAAAAATTGAACGGATCTTTCATCGGTGGATTACGATAAAAATAATATCAGCTAGTAGTTTTAATTGTTCATTATTAATGAAACACCTGCTCGTAAAGAAAAGCTGTTTATTTTTCGTCACCGATCGTTCTCTGTTCTTAGAACTTATTAATTTGTTTATATTTGTTTTATAAAAGCGTTCGAAGTTTGATCTCTTGAGTATATCTTTCTCTCTTGCTCCAACAAATCATTTACGACTAGCTCTATGAAATAAGATGGCATCGATGAGACGTTCAACACGAACGGGTTTAATTCTGCGTGACGAGACTATTCGCCTCTCTCATTAGCATCCATTCTCTATGTATTTACCAAAGTAATTGGTTCTCGGCTAGCGCTTCTCCTACGAAACTTGGCTACTTCGTGGAGTCTACCGAGCTCACTTCCTCGGTTGCTTTCCCTCTCCCTTTGTAACTCGAGTTTCGTGAAATAGCAATGACGAAGAACTAACTCATTCTCTCACTTTCTCATCTCCTCTCATTCCATATTGTTAGGTTTTCTTATATTTTGTATGTATATATCTTTGTTTGTATATATAAATTATAATATATAATATATAATATATAAATTATATTGTATGGTTTATATATATATATATATATATATATATATATGTATGTATGTATGTATGTATATATAAATGATATCACACATTGCTAATTTATATTAATACGTTGTCCGTATATTCGTTTAAAATTAAATGAATTAACTTATTAAAAGTTTTGATTTTTTTGACATAATCAAAGTATTTTTATTATACGTTTTTGTTTTCGTTCTACGACATTCGTACAATGTATTCGAGAATTTTTTCTTCTTAACGATATCGATAATTCAAGAAATTCGAGAAGAAAACATTCGCAAACCTGAAAGAAGAGCTAACGCGAGAGAGAGTGAAAGTGGTTGATTCTGGTTTTGAAAGAGGGATGAAATGTAGCTTTTTCACGGAGCAAGTTATCGATACTTTCGCCACGTCGAACGCACACATGGCGACATGCGTTCTGACAAACGGCTCCTTTCAGACTTCTCTTTGGGATCAACGTTTATATCGTTTTCCGTCTCCTTCTCTTTCTTTCTTTCTTTCTTTCTTTTTCTCTCTTTTTCAAACGACAGTAAAGAAAAAGAGATTTTATATTGTCGTCTTTCGAACATCGAAAGTGTACGGACAAAAATAATGTACCATTTACGACGCTCGAGTTAAGTCGAAGAAAATGTTGGCTCAAACATTTCTTACATCTGACTTGTATTTTCGAAACAAACGTCGAAGAAAGAATATAAATCAAAACTGAAGAAAAAGAAAAATAATTTATATCGATCGTGATCGTTTCTCTTTTCGAAATTCTCTTTATTAATCGTAAATAAATTATATTTATCACGAGTGGTGCTCGGTTAAAAAATATTTTACTTTATATCTCACATTCGTCATAAATTGTTTAATTTGATAGAAATTTAAACTTATTAATTGTCAAATGACATTTCATAATGCTTTTCAAAAGTGGAGTACCTGTAAGTTTTCTTATTGAAATCGTACCCATACAAATTTGACAACTCTTCTTTACAATTTTTTTTCTTCTCTTCTTTGAGAAAAAAAAAAGGAACTTCGTACGTACTTGAAAATGTCTGGTAAAGAACTAGACAAGTTTGGATGAAATAAAAGTTAGACACGAAGGTCCAACGAAAAAAGCACGGAAACCTCGGACACAACCTCAGATGGAATTTCATACTGTCAAATAAAAGTGGAACGCAAGGAATTCAAATTCTCGAACGTACATAGCGCGACGAATTTTACGAAGAGTTTCGCGCGCAAAAAAAAAATAGAGAAAGAAAGAAAAAAGACTAAAGAAAAACTCTCTCTCTCTCTCTATCTCTCTCTCTCTCTCTCTCTCTCTCTCTCTCTCTCTCTCTCTCTCTCTCTCTCTCTCTCTCTCTCTCTCTCTCTCTCTCTCTTTCTCTTTTTGTTTTACGCGAGTAAACGTTCCAATAGAATTCTTCGATATCGATTCATAGAAACGAAACTGAAGGTCGAATTCTTCGAGATATTTTCTTTCGTGCCTTGGCAAATATTAATCGACGAGAAGAGGATCTCGATGTGTTAAAAGGGAACCAGCTATCGGATTTCGCTGTGATAGCAATTAAATTCCCTATTCGATAATTTTGTCTCATAATTTAATTAGAAAATTCCATCGAAGTGTTCGGGAACGATATCTGTGTATGTATATATATATATATTTTTTTTGTGTGTGTATGTGTGTGTATATATATCTCTGTGTAATTTAAAAACTGCTCGACATTTTCCGTAATACTCAAGAACAGATGCTCGTCCGCTCGAACATTCCGCATTGCGGAATATTCGTTTTCTTTTTCTTTCACATAGACACACAGTACAAATACATATCCATTTTTTTCTCTTCTTTAAACATACGATATCAATGAAATGCTGTTTTACGTTACGATCTCTTTATGCTGAAATCGAAAATGTTCTCTCCTTCTCTTTCTCTCTCTCTCTCTCTCTCTCTCTCTCTCTCTCTCTCTCTCTCTCTCTCTCTCTCTCTCTCTCTCTTTCTTTCTCTCTTAACGATGATCCACGAAACCAAGAAATGAAACGAAAAGAAAGAATTGGTGTGTAAAGCATCGTGTTTCATGGATACGACGTGATCGCAATAACAAGACAGACTTTATCGTACGTACAATAAAATCAATTCGATTTATTTGACCGTGCAATTTGCTTTATTACGACTTTAAAAGAAGCTTCAACGAACAGAAAGGAAAGGAAAGGAAATGCAATCGTGTATTCACCTATCTATTCATGATTTGCACGTAAACGAATGGGAAGGTCTCGTCTGGGAGATAATAAAAAAAGATAAATAAAAAAAAAAGAAAAGATTAGAAAAAACGAAAAGAAAAAGAAGAAGAATGAATTAAATAAAAAAGAAAAGACCAAAATTTCGAAAGGTAAAGGGATCGCTCGATCGATCGATCGATCGATCGATCGATTTGTAAGTCTGTCCATTAACTCTTCAAGGGAAAGACCACAAAGCGTTCTTAATACCTCGTGCAAACGAGAGAGATTCTAAGAGGTAACAGAAGACAAAACGAAAAAGGAGAAAGAGATAGATAAAGAATGGGATGAGGAAAAGAATCGAAGATAGATGAAAATCGTAAGTAATTCTTCCTCATCGGCTCACAAGCCTCGATCCTCGACGAGAAAATACCACGATTTTCATCCTTTTCTATGTCGCTCATTTATTTCTTTCTCTCTCTTTCTCTCTCTTTTTCCTTTGGGATTGACTTTTCAAGCTTGTACCATCGACCAGCTGCTTCTTGGATTATTCCAATTAGCGTTACGTAATTAATCGTAGAAAAAGGTAGGTTATATATTCTCCTTGGAAATGAATCAAGATTCATTTTAGTTTGATCATAGATATAAATCCGTTCTTATCAATTGTACAATGACGATAAAAGAGTGAAGAATCCTTATCACTTCTTTCTAAATCCTGTGAATTCGTTTTATTAATGATTCGTTTAAAATTATATATATATATTTGTACTTGGTACAAACAACAACTTGCTGTACTTCCTTTTTTTTTCTTTATAAACTACCGAAGGAAAATATAATATATATAATATATTACATATAATGTATTTATCTTTTTTTATCTTTTTTTATTCTATCAACCATGAACATAGACGCTTCTTTTCCATTTACAAGATATCTATTTAAAAAAATTCTATTAAAAATAAAACTAATCTATTAAAAACATGGAAGGAACACTAACTCTCATCAGCATTTTCTTCTTATTATATTTCATAACATATACGCATACGTATAAAGCCCGATGTTCTCTCAACGTGCTTTCAATCTATTGTGTCGAAAAAAATTACAAAATTTATATGTATATATGTGTATATGATAAGTATATATAGAAGATAACACACCCGCCTAATTCTGTAATTTTGCAAAGTACATTTTCATACGAGAAAGAAGATCAACTTGATTATGATAGAATGCAAAGTCCTGTCAATTAGAAAAATACATTTTTAAAATTACATAATTCTGTAAATTTTCTCTAAAATCTAACATTTTCACGCGAGAAAAAAGAAATCAACTTATCAATTAAAAAAATAAGTATATTTCCCAATATAAGAATAAAGTTTGATGTGAAAACGATGACAATAAATTCTTTTGTATCATTCATATACAAAAACTTATATACGATTAAAACTTATTACGAGTATATTAACATGTATAGAATTCAAATTCGGTAAGTGGAATTAAATATCGTATTAAATATCGAGATAAGAAATAGAAATAGAAAATTATTTCGTAAATGACAAAAGAAAGTTAAACGAATGATTTTACGTTTGGATTCTTTAAAAAATCAGGAAAGATTCTCCACGTAGATTTTCGGTAATATCCGTGCGAACGAGCCGCGTTGTGTCTCGCCGCGTCGTTTACAGAGAAAGGACAATTGCTCTTGGACCACCGCCATTATCGTCCTTTCGAATGTGCGACAGCATGGAACCGTGACAGGCCAACCGCTACCAGATGGGCCGCATTACGGTCTCGATCGAGGAACTTTGCTGAAAAACTCAACCGCGTGTTCTCTCTCTCTCTCTCTCTCTCTCTCTCTCTCTCTCTCTCTCTTGCTATTTTATTTTTTTCTTTTCATATCGAAAAGAATAAAAGAAATAAAATGGATGAAGAGAAATGTGCAAGCAAGTGTGCACCCTGAAAAACGCGATTCGTCCTCCTTTCCGTAGTAACGGCCGCATTTCCGTCGCACTGCGACGTTCTTCTTCGTCGTTCGTCTGTGTCTGACTAATATCTTGGATTACTACTGAAAATAGATAAAATCTCGTTTTATTGCGATAGATTTTTTCGACTATAGTTATTGTACTTATCTAGTTTTCGCGATCGAAATGCGCGATCATAAAAACAACAATATTCTTTTTTCCCATTTTTTTACAGATTTGTAAACAACGTAGATCTTTTTATATTATACACTTCAACGTAGATCTTCGCTTACGAATTTTTATTATGTTCTTATCGTTGTACGTCACAATGCAAAATACAGGAAAAAAAAGCTTGTATATATACAAGTTAGAATGATAAACAACGTAAATCTTTTTATTACGCTTCAACGCAAAATCAAATGTAATATGATAAACCCTTCGCTTACGGATTTTTATTGTGTCCTTATCGTTGCACATCACAATACAAAATACACAAAACAAGCTCATATATACACACAACGATTGAATGTGTATTCGAAAAAGGATGATATGTATTCTTTTTTGTCGATTCTCTTTGTACAATTAATATGTAGAATTACCACTGAAAGTTGATAAAAACGAAAAAATCTTATTCCATTGAAATATATTCCTCTTGACTATCGTTATTATACTGTGTTTTCGTGATCGGATTGATTATAAAATAATGACATTATCTTTTCATCCTATTACAGATTTGTAAACAATCCAGTTCTTTTCATTACACTTCATCGCATAATCAAATCCTTCTCTTACAGATTTTTATTATGTTCTTATCGTTGCACGTCACAATGAAAAATACAGAAGAAAAACTTATATATCTACAACGATCGAATATGTATTCGAAAAAGGATGATACGTGTCCATATTCGTCGATCAACTGTGCACGATTAATATCTGAAATTATTACTAACAGTTGATAAAAACGAAAGAATCTTATACCATTGAAATAGATTTCCTTCGATCATCATCATTATACTTTGTTTTCGCGATCGGATTATATCGTAAAATAATAATATTATCTTTCCATCCCTTCAAAGGTTTTTAAACAACGTAGAACTTTTTATTACGTATAATCGAACGTAATATAATAATAAAAGCCTTGACTTATGTCGAATTTTTATGAATTTTATCGTCGCACGTCACAATACAAAATTTGAAAGAACTTATATGAACAAAACGATGAAAACCATTATTTGAAAATGGATGAAACGTGTCCATCGCTTGAGGTTAAAGGTCCATCGAATCGAAATGCAAGGCCTGTGAGAGATATCGCTTAAAGCTGGGACAACTCGTCGAGAGCAGTCGACGGTGATAAGAGAAGAAAAGAGTTAGAGAGAGAGAGAGAGAGAGAGAGAGAGAGAGAAAGAGAGAGAGAGAGAGAGAAAGAGAGAGAAAGAGAGAAAGGGAAATAGGAGTAAGAGAAGCCAAAAAGCGAGTCGAGCGAAAATGGTTGTGCCTAGGTTTGGACATCAAAGTACTGTGGTGCTGCAAAATAGAAAGAACGAGTTCAAATAGAAGGAACGACGAGACCGCAGAAAGAGAAAGGCAGAGAAAGACAGATAGAGAGAGAAAGGAAAAGGAGAGAGAGAGAGAGAGAGAGAGAGAGAGAAGACGTTGCCGAGACAGAAGTAGTATTAATTTCCTCGAGCCTTCGGGCTTGTGGCACATCCTTCTTCGCCAGACGACGAAGAAGAGAGCCCTTTGCTTTTTCCTTCTTATTCTTCGATCTCTTTTCCAGTCTTCCTTGTTCACGATTCTCTCGATATTACCACGGGAGAATGTTCTCTGTTCTTTCTGTCAATTTCTATAAAACGAAACCGTTTTAATACATGGAAGATATGTATTAAATGCATTCGATTACATTCATTCTATTACATCAATCGAAATTTTTTAAATATCGTCTTACGTTTGGAAGTATTTCTTTTTCCTTTTTTTTTTTATATATGATCATATAATTAGAATATATTAATATTTTTCGTTCAATTTCGTAAAAGAAGAAGTATAGATGATTGTAATCTTTTTGGTATTATTATATATTCTTTTTTGTTTTTCTTAAAATATCTATAAAAATAAATCATGCTTCGAAGATTTAATAGAAATGAATATACGATCACATCGTTTCGACAAGTGAATTAATCATTAAATGATTAAATTGTTAATAAAGAATTTCATATAGGAAAGAAAAAGTAGAGAACGAAACATAAAATTAAAAAATCGCTTTAAAGCCATTGACAGAAGTCACCTTTAATAACAAATCAAAACGTATTGATTACCGACGGTATTATGTTTACATTATTATTACACTCAACGTATATATACACACACACACACACACACACACACATATATATATATATATACACATCTATTATTATTTATCTAGCCACGTACACACGCTTTGACTCCAAATCATCAGTCGGTATTTATACACTGAAGTGTAAACAATTCTGTTCCTTCTTACCTTGTTAGCTTTGTAATTACTCATCACAGATGTGTACAAATTTAACAAACCGATTCGAATAATCCAAACGAATGTTTTAATTATTTCAATGGACCCTATAAAATATACATGAGGTTAACAAAAAAAGAATGAGAGAGACAAAGAAAGAAAAAGAGAGAAACAGAGTATGAGTGAGAGAAGAAAGGATAGATAGTTAATTTGAAGGACAGTATTCAAGGAGAATGGTGTTAATGGTAAGCGAGACCATTTATCGACTCCGTTCCCTGAGGATAGCATCGTATCGGTGTTCGTCTATTAACTGTAACTAATTGTAAGATACTTGCGGTTTACCAAAGGCGTAGGAAGCAATGCAACGATATTCAACGTACGAACGATGAATAAGATATAAGAACCATTATTCGCTATTTACGTTTGAATATGCGTAAACGATCGTTCGTGATACGATGGAATTTAATTGATCGATCGTTAAATAATAATTATTATTGAAATATGAATTTTTATAATACTCTAAACGAATGAATCTAAATATATGCGTATTTTCGAAATAATAAAAATGGTACGAATATTTTCGATAAGTCTGAGATTTAACGATTTAAAATCGTTTTACAATATTGATGAAAATTTTCTTTGTTTAGGAGCGGTCGGTGGCGAAGGAGGAGACGAAGATGACAAGGAGAAGGAGGAGGAGGCCGAAAGGGAAAGGCAAGAAGCCATCAGGGAGGCTGAGGAGAGGAGGAAAGAGAAACATCGCAAGATGGAAGAAGAACGAGAGAAGATGCGACAGGAGATCAGAGACAAGGTCAGAAAAAGTCACTTTACCAATGATGCTCTATTTCTTTTCCTCTTTCTCTTTCTCCTTTTTTTCCATATTTTTCCTTCTCTATCTCTCTTTTCCTTTCCTTCTCTCTCTTTCTCCCTCTCTCTCTCTCTCTCTCTCTTTCTTTCTCTCCCTCTCTCTCTCTCTCTCTCTCTCTCTCTCTCTCTCTCTCTCTCTCTCTCTCTCTCTCTCTCTCTCTCTCTCTCTCTCTTTCAACCCATCGATCAGATCACTCGAGTTTTCTAAAAAGAATGAAAAATATTTGAAATCCCATGATTCGTTGGAAAAATGGCCTTCGTTTTTCTTCCAATGTAAAAGCCATTGAAGAGATCGGGTACCTTCGACAAACCGTCCAACAAAAAAATCCTCTATCGGTAAAATCGTTCGAACGTTAAGCTCTCATCCTCTATATATTTCATAGTTGAACGTCCATTTCAATGTATTTTTTATCGATCTCAACATAAAATGATTTGATTTAAACAATGTTTATTAACGTTTTTAAATCATCGATATGCTCACGCGTACAATCTGTGGGTATAAATTTTTATTTTATATTTTTCAAATGATACGACAGGATCATGTAAATTATACGAAAATATCTTGTTGGAATACCAACAATCGTTCGAACAAACCCATCCCATAAACCACCCACTTATTTCCGTACAACACTACTCCCCTCGCACCCTCATTTCTGTTCACTTCTTAGAATGATAAAATCTTCTCACATCGTACAGCACCAAGTCTACATTGAAATACGTATTCTCCCTCGACGGCGGGTGTTACGTTCATGTTTCCGGCAATGGCGTTAGTACGGAGGGTGGTAGAGACGACGAGGGTGATCCTGAAGGCACATTGATATTCCAATAAATTGTAGAGACGTATGACTTCCATTACTCTGAATTCTCACGATATCTTTTCTAGCTTAAGCTGAACACCTGACTGCATCAGTGACGTCGATGATAGTTATATTATCTTCCGTTAGCATTCTATACTTCTTCTATCTAAGATTGAACATTTTTGCATTCATGTTTCTTTCTCAAAATGTAGTCGTTCTTATTCTTTAAGAATAACTCATTATATATCCTATTAGTTAATTCAAAAAAAAAAGAAAAAGGAGAAGATAAATTATAGAGATCATTGCTTGAAAATTTTTTTGGAAATTCTCTTCGTTCAAAATTTGAGATATGAAACATTAAAGAAATTATTACAATCATTATCAATTTAATTATTACTGTATTTGCATTGTAAAAAAGCTACAGGTATCTAAGAAAGTGAGTTCTTGTAATTATTCTAAATCATCGGCCTACTTCCTTAACAAGCGTCGAGCATAAATCAAGCATAAAAATATAATAACTTTAATCAACTACGTGTCGTGCTAACCAACGGGTCACGAAACTCTTATGCTAATGCGTACGCGTAATCATTGATAATAGATTCTAATTAAAATTCACGTATGCGTCTTACCAAGTGGACGGTATACCTTGAACGGGAATATAAAATATTTTATGAATCGTTAACGTTAGACGGAGAAAGAAAAGTGAAAATATGAAATAAATATGGCGTTATAAAAGTTGTAATCATTTTTTTTTTAATCGATCATAAAATATCGGCACGGTATATCTTAAATAATTAATTAAAAAAATAGATTGTTATGATTATAAACGTATAGATTTTCTTCAATATAATAACAAATATGAAAAACATATATTTTTCTTTTTTTTTATCGTACGAGTAGAACTTCATTTTCTTCACTTGCATAGTAATCGAGAAATACTCGTATTTCATGCTTGATTATCGAGAGCATCGATAAAAGATTTTTTTCTACGGAACAAAAGAAACAACATAGCTCGGAAAGAAAACAAAGGTACAAGTTGAAACGTAACAGAATACGAACGAGAATAATAAATTTCGAAATTCGCCGTTCTCGGATATTAGCATAATTCGAGAAACGATTGGTTGGCTGTGTACGTTTTGTACGCAGGTGAACCGTCGATAATCGGCATGCTAATTAGCGCTAACGACTGGATTCTCGTTTGTTCTGGACGTTTGATCAATGGGAATCATCGTGCGAGACAATGCTCCCTCTTCTCCGAGGCGCCATGCAAATAATCGTACGCGACATGAATTATAATACTTTTGGTGGACGCGATGCATGTATTATAAAGCACGAGTACAATTCTGTACGACCCATTTGAATCTCGATGGTTTCAAGGATTGTTATTTATATACATATATACACACATACATACACATATGTATGTAGAGACGTATATACGATCACGAACGAGACAATTTCAAACGATCATAAGCATTGTCTTACGAACTGATGGTCTGTTAGAAATCGTAGTTAGAATGCTCGTTTTCGAGAAGATCGTGCAATTCTCTATCGAAATGTAAAATGAAACCACGAAAATGTATTTCTCCGTTTATAATCAACGAACTCGTTGTTTCAATCAAATCATCCGATCTATATTCGCTATTACACATTATTATTATCATTTTAAAATATTCTCATTCATGGATAATCTTCCAAAGAAATTGTTCCCAAACAAGTTTATAAGAGAATACTATCGGTTTTATTTAAGAATATACAGATTATGCTACAAATTTTTAGAATAATCATTTTTCGAATAAATCCTTGTATGTCCGAGTTTAGCAAAAATTTTCTTCAATTTTGCGTTTATCATTGTCGTTAATATTACTGTTATTATTCTTAATATTATCATTACCATTATTATTCTTTATTGTTTCTCTTGTTAGTGTTATTATTATTATTATTATTATTATTATTATTATTATTATTATTATTATAGAAGGACCAGTGCTAAACGAAATTCTACAATCTACGAGATAATGTTGTTTTCCTTTCTCCCGATCTCCTCCGTTAACTATAACTACATAAAGCAGTTTGAAAAAACAAGAAATTGAAACTTTGAAACGCATAAATAATTGGAGCAACGGCAAACTCTCGTGTATGTCAGTTTTGCTAAGTACAAAGCTCCGCCATTTTACGTATACAAACATACTTTCTCTCTATCTCTCCCCCCCCCCTCTCTCTCTCTCTCTCTTTCACTCTCCCTCTCTCTCTCTCTAGCATTTAAAAACGAGTCAAACGAGCAAGTCAAAAGGACTCGCACGCTTGTGGAAGCGTGTTAAAATATTCAAAAAAAAAAAAAAAGTAAAAGGGAAGAAACGAAACGAAACGCAAGCTCGTCAGCTAGGCCCGTGAAATGGAAATGTTTATCGGACACGACGCGTAACTCGTTTCCTTTAAGCGTGTCGTTCCCGTGGTTACCTTTCTTCTTTATTTTTTATTTTTGCTTTTTTTGTTTTCTCTCCGACCACTTTTTTTCTACCTCTTCCTTTCTTCTTTTCTTTTTTGTATTTATTTTTTTTTTCTGTAACAGTAGTAGAGCCACCATCAACATCTCTCGAATACCAACGCCAAATGCATTTTCTCGCGGCCGGAGTAATTAATGAAATTGGTTCGCTCCGTGTTGAAAAGGTCGGGCTATTGTGTATGAGAGAGAAGGAAAGAGTGAGAGGGAGGAAAAAAAATGTGCTCGGAAGAGGAGAAAAAACTTGAAACGAAATACACGCCGGTAAAAACGTAACTTCTCTCATATGATACCACTCGTGCTTCTTTTCCATTATATTGTATCCTTCCACTAATGCTCTATAACGTTTCGTCAACACCGAGAACTAATTATTATTTACGTCCCTTGGACCCGTACAAAGTAGAATTCTTTTGGAAAAGATCTATTTGCTATTTCTATCCTCTTTTTTTTTCTTTTCTTTTCTTCTTTTTCTTTTTTTCTTTTAACATACCTAGTTTTGTCATTTTTAATGAGGAGACGAAACGAGGACGATATTTTTGAATTTTTTAACTTTGGATAATTCGTCGTAATACAAAAATATGCTAATAATTCGTTGTAATGTTTTAATTGAATAAATATTCTCTCTCTCTCTCTCTCTCTCTCTCTCTCTCTCTCTCTCTCTCTCTCTCTTTTTCTATTTCTCCCATTATTTTTCTTTTAGACTGCATGTGCACTGTCGATCAATCACTGACATCCATTGTATTCGAGAGAATATATAACATGAACGAATCGTCCGCAAAACGAAAACTCGAACGACTTACAAGCAATTGATTAGCAATCACATAGTGACCAATGAAAAACATTGAATCAAACACACTACGAGCAATTTTGTTACGATTCAGACATTAGCGAATGCAACCTTGAAAAGATTTGATGTGATCGTCTCCTACTTAAATTCACCATTAAGACCAAACATTCTAATTTAACGAAGCTTTACGAAGTAGATATATATTTACAGAAATGAGACGAATTTTTATTTTCGTTTTAATCATTTTTAATATCAGAAATCTATTACGTACGATTCCTATTCAGAAGATTCAAAAATTGAAGCAAGCCCAGAAAATAAAACGATCCCAAAAATAACTATTTCAAATTATTGTATAAAAGAGAACTGAAAAGAGAACCGAACAAAATGTTATAACTGTTATGGATACAGCAAAAATTCTAATAAACGTTCTAATTCATATTGGTATCGATTTCGATTCTTGTAATAGGAGATGTATCTAATATTTTTCTTTTTCTTTTCCTTTTTATTCTTTTTGAGAGAATAACTTTATTATTATAACTGTCTCCTCGACATTTATTCCATTCGACAGTTGCTGCGATATCGACAAATTACTATGATGGATATTATACTAACAAATTCGAGTCTTCAATTTCGGTCATCTGTGTTTTTTGATCTTTCGTTGACGCGATCGTTAGCGATTGATCGATAGTGCGCACGTAGCCTTATGGATGAGAATAGAAACGTAGAGAGTTATTGCATAACGATCGGATATATTAAAAATACTATGATTTTTTTTCTTTTTCTTTCTATTTCTATCTCTCTATATTCCTTTTTCTCATGTTGGTTCGCCGTAAAATCGAGCGACGGAAAGGACAGGAGGACAAAAGGTAGAAAAACAAGAGAATATCAGGCGAAATTGTAGAGTACTCATTGTCAATCCAACGATGTTGTCTTTTTCTCTTTCTCTTTCTCTCTCTCTCTCTCTCTCTCTGTCTCTCTGTCTCTCTCTTTTTCTCTCTCTTCCGTCGTATGCCAGAATCACAACAGCTCTGACATGACCCAGATGAGATCGATGGTTGTTATAAAGAGAGAGAGAGAGAGAGAGAGAGAGATTGCAGGAAATACATGACGTAAAGCGATAGACAGGGATAGATATAGTAGGACTCTCAATACCCGAACGAAGTCCTGATTAAATCTCACGATTAGCTCGTTTCGTCTAACGAGATTCGTAGAAATCAACAAATTACTTCAATTGATTAATGAACCTTTAAAAGCACTGAATAATTAGTCCTTTATCTTTGCTTTCTTATATCCTTCAAAAAAAAAAAAAAGAAAGAAATATTCATAAATTGGGATATCAACGTGTGAATTTTATCGATGAACGATATTACGATCGATAGATTTTTAATAATAATATTTCTTCTAGTTTGGAACATCTAAGATTAGTTACATAACTGAAGGATATTATAAGTTCAAAGAGAAAGAAATCTTCCACGGGTTTCATGTGGAACATTCAACGAATGTCCAATTGAGGATCATTGTTTACTCGAGACACGCGTATTGCCTGCAATTAGGATAATTATTGGTACTCGCGATCATTCGCTCGGCCACTCCTCCACAAAATTACGACCGCAATTCGATTCTCCTTTCTCTCTCTCTCTCTCTCTCTCTCTCTCTCCTCTCTCTCTCTCTAGCTCGCTTATTCGATCGTTCACTCGTTCGCTCACTCTCATGGGAATTTCCAAGCCAAAGCGTAATCGAGACCTGTTTTCGCACGGAGTCTAAAACCTCCGACAACGAGAAATCATAGACTATGACAATGACAATGATGGCGAGGATGATACATTGGAGAAATCATACAGAGAGAACGGTAACGTAATGACGATATCGAGCTCATCGAATTGTCACCGCAGTCTCGTCCTGTGAAATATTATCTCCTCTCGTTAAGCAAACTCTCACGTCTCGATATCTCGTTACGCGATTGGATTCTCTCCGCGGATTCGAACGACAGCGACGGTGACGACGACGACGACGAGTATGACGATGCTAACAACATCGACGCAACCTGATGAGAAGCCCGCGAGGCCTTTTTTATCGTTTATTAACGATCGTCATTCGATTCCTATCCTACGTTCGGTTGGCAACTTCGTTTATTATAAAATCGAGATTACGAAAGATAGCAAAGAATGTCGATATCTTGTTTGATCGATTAATAACAAAATTTTCTTTTTCAATATATTCTTTAATATATACATATATATTTTACTTATTAATATTAATATAGTATATATATATATATATATATTACTTATAATATTAATTATAAATATAGTATATATATATATATGTGTGTGTGTGTGTGTGCGTGTATATATGTATATGTACTATATCTCTATCTACTATCTTTCCTGATGTTTTCATATATTTTAAATACGACGAATAATTTTGAATTAATAAGAAAGAAAAAAAGACTCATTTTAAAACAACTTTCTTTTCGATTCTTTACGACTTTAGTTAGGGAGATATCGATTTGGAACATCGCCATTTATAATTCGTACGTAATATATGTCTTTAATATATCTATGCGTAGTATAATAGTAGAGAAAAAACTGCTTACGTCGACCAACTGATAAGCTAGCGTAAATCCGAGGAATTCATATAGGTCACTGTGTCAATGTGTCTATTCATGTGGAATTATATTATAGGTTAGTAGGTCAATGTAAACATCTTTAATTTATATGAGATTATCTCCAAAATTAAGGATCGTAGATTTGATACGAAACCCGTTTTAAAGGATAAACTTTTCTCTATCTTTTCGTCATGTTTTTTAAATAGTTATTAACGATTTCTTACAAACAATTTGATATAATAATTTTTCCTAATGTTCCTTTTTTTCTTTTTTCAATTAACGTTATATAATCGATGTTAATCCATTATGTACATTTTTAATAATTTATTACAAACAATTTTCATAATTAATTTTCTTTTTTTTCAATTAACGTTATATAATTAATGCGCATATAAATAGTGCATTAAAATCGATAATGGTACTCTTTAAGCATGATTCAATTATAAAACAATGAATAACTGAAATTATAAGAATATACAAGATTTTCGTATGAGCATATTTCGTATGAAATAGTATTACAACGATTAATTTTCTTGAAAAAATTTTTATCATGATTAATGAGTGACAACGTATTCTTCAGAAATTTTGATTACAGACATTTTTAAGCACATATTCGGATCATTGTACAGAGTTCATTAATTAAAACTTAGAAAAAATTATAGAATTCTGCTTTCTAAAATTCGATTACTTTTTTGATTTACCTACTATCAAACTAAAGGTTTGATTTTTTCTAAGATCGCAATACTTATAAGTACATTTTCGAAATCTGCAGATATTCGTTCTATAATTCGAAACCAGCTTGTATAGATTGAATATATTGCAAGTATTACATTATTGGTTCAGAGTAGTATTGGAAATTAGTGGGACGAAACTTAGATATTGAAATTAACTCGAATTCGTAAGTATATATTGAACTTGATTCTATTTCTAACAAATAAATAAATATATATATATATATTTAATAATTTGTTAGAAACAATTTGTTATAAATTATATAACAATTAATAATTATAATAATAATAACTAACTAAAAACTTTTTTATAAAATAACGCTACGATATAATCCATATTCTACTTTCCAAGAAAAAAGTACGAACGCGGAGCGGAAATTATTTTTCATGTAGATAACTAATGATCATGACTTATATATTGTTTGTATATAGAATAAGAACAAGTAATTTGTGTTCTAGTTACGTAGACGATTGAGCAATAACCATTATCTCTGACGGTCGACGTTCTTATAGACAGAAAAAGTTCATTCTGATAATCGTATCCGAGCTCGAATCGTAGTAGATCCGATTATATGATGATAGTCTAAAACAAGAGGATTCTTGAAAGAGAGAGAAAGAGAGAGTTGTCGATAAAGACGATTCGAAACTGCAATTAACGATGAAACAGACGGTACATCTCCCACGAGACCAATTTGTCGATGTACCTCATAATGATCGTCGTCGTTCTTATTACAAAATATCATTTCGATCCTCGAGTTCTTTTCTTATTCACTATAGACGATTTTACAATGCAAGGAAGAAGATCAGACGAATAAAGAAAGATCTTCTATGTCTCTGTTTCCTTTTTTCAACTCATTTTTCATATTCTTTTTTAATCACTTAGGAAAATGGAGGTAGCCTTATGAAGAGAGAGAGAGAGAGAAAGAGAGAGAGAGAGAGAGAGAGAGAATAGATTTAAAGACGACAATTCGACGTTTAAAAGATGTAGGAAGTAGGAAAGAATTTTCGTAGGATCTCGTGTTTCTCTCTTTCTTTTTGGTCCTCAATTAACTCGGACAATTAATTAAAAATCTTCCAGACGCTGGCTAAGTTCCAGCAGACGTTCTGTCGTCTCGTTACGCTACCAATGAAACAATGGAGACGAAACGGCGCGCCTCGCCCTAGTGAATGGGACGTTTGAATATAATGAAGTGGAGCGAGCTACATCTTCCTGATTAAAAATTCAATTCTTGTGGCTCTTACAAGAATTTCTATCAAAGAGAGAAGAAGAAAGGGAGAGAGAGAGAGGGAAATAATAGGTAGAATCGAAATTCGAAATTCGCGATAATTGGTGACCCAATTCAATATATTCTCTTTACTTCTTTTCTTGCTCCGAAAAAAGAAACAACTTCCATGATCTTTCGTTGAATATCTTTCTCTTTCTCTCTTTCTTTCTTTCTTTTTTTGTTTCACAGGTTAACTAGAAAATTTCTCGAAACTTTTAATTTCTCGGCCAGGTACCCCAACTGGCCGAAGCGGAATGGATCGCTAAAAAAAGAAGGAAAGAAAGAGAGAAAGAGAAGAAAACAACAAAAAGGAAGAAAAAAAAAAAGAATAATTTATAGCCGACAGGCTAGAATAGACGGGATAGAACTTTCGTAGGATTGTAAAGCCGCTTAAGAGCGGCGAGTCAATTTAGCGGACTGGAAAGAGCAGCGCGCCAGCTGTAATTTACGTCGCGGGAGGATCTAAAAGCTTTCGCGTCTTCGGCGGAGAAGCGACTATCCTTTAACCGAAGAACTTTCGCCGTGGCTTTGTTAAAAAGTATGACCAACTTTAGCGAAAGACGGTGTCTTCCTTTGTTCCTCCCTTCAACTCGAATTATCTCATCGAAATACTTGTTCTTTATAAAAGGACGGATAAAAAAAGAAATAGCCATAAAAAAGATGAACATAAAAAACAAGAAAAAAAGTTCCATAAACAGAGGAAAAAGACTTTTGAGAAAATTTTCACGAGGTTTATTCAATTCACTTCAATTTGATTTATCATTATCGGCACGTTCGATCGTGAAACTCGAACGCACGAGAAAGGACACGGAATCGCGTAAATAATCGCGTAAATAAAAGATTGAAATCGCGGTAGAACTACGAAGGAGAATCGTTGGGAATCGTACGATCGATGATCGTGTGCGGCTTAAGGAGGAGAAGAAATTATCTTAACGATATCATCGATTCTGCCGTATATGGGTTACCATGCAATTTTAATGAATAAGTACTTGTACATACATACGTATATGTACATACATATGTACATGAATCTTCGACAGACAAAGCGGAGGTTACTTTCGATAAAAAAAGATCTCTCTCTCTTTCTTTCTTTCTTTCCTTCTTTCTCCCTTATTTACCAACGATAAGCCGAATACAATTCGATTTTCACATTGGAAGCTTTTCTCTTTTCTTATGACAATTTTCTCTATATTAAAAAGAAAAGAAAAGAAATGAAATAAAATAAAATAAAATAAAAATTTACAAACGGAGGATTCACGATAATAAAAACGTCCTTTTTATCTTGGCTGGAAAATCGCAGCAAAAGTGAAACACACGAGTCGACATCTTCCTCTTCTCGAGAAATAACGGAAGTGAACGACATTATTGCGCGTTGTCGACCTCCGTCGACGTGTCGGTTCGTCGATACAACACGCGTCGATGTACTTTATTATGTACTTTATCGAATCCCGCCGGTAAAACCCCTTTTCTTTCTGTTCCCCGTAGACTATGATTCTATTCACGATATAACGCCTACACGTTTAATGTCCGTGAAAAGGACATACGTCATTTCGCAAGTCATGTAAAAGCTTCTGAAGAAAAGGACATGGGAAAAGAGAGTAGAAAGAAAATAAAAATATAAAAGATATTCAATAAAGAGCACATGAATTGATTTTTTTATTAGTCATTAAATAATTATTTTATATAACAATGATCGATTTTTTTATAGTTATTTGTAAATATATTCAAAGTCTAACAGTAAGTAACATATGATTGCATGTACAGCGTAAACAGATTGCTTATCTTGAAGATTTAAAAAAGTGTCTTATTGATGGATGATGTTGACCCATTATCAACACAGTACAAAATGTTACCTATTCTCAGGGGCGATGTCTAATATAGATAATTACTGGATAACACGAATTCTAATTTTTTTTCGATTTCTCTCTCTCTCTCTCTTTCTCTCTCTCTCTCTCTCTTTTCCTATATATATATATATATTTATGTACACACATATATATGTAATATATAAAAGAACAAAAAGATATGACAAAGTATAAAGTATTGCCTATTTCCAGGCGTAATATTCAATCCAAATATTTAACATACGGTATACATTTATTTTTTATCGATATTACTCTTCAAAAGAACAAAAAAAAGTACGACCAATTTTCTTACACATACAAAATTTAATCGGGTAAACGACTTCGTCGTTCATTATAGGTGTGCACGCAACTAGTATTAACCAATGACGATGCAAAAGTGCAGACGATAATCTCGAATGCAGTTAGCGTGCAGTGTAGGTAGAAGCAGGCAGGCTTTAAAAGCAAACTCGCCGTACATATCCGGCATCAAATTTCGCGAGGCGAAATATGAAACGTTGTGTGAAGGATGCAGTACGAGTCAGAGGTGCTCAAGCTTTGATGTTTCATGTAACGTATCACAATGTCAAAGATCCGAGACAGTCACGATCGTATATTCAAAATAAACATAATTAATAATTACAAAATATTGTTTTGTGTAAAAGGTTCTCGTAATTATCCAACAATGGGAATAATTTTATTTGATGAGAAATTTTTTTAAAGTTAGAACTAATCAATTATTTTGATTAAATATTTAATCGATTTAATCGAAATGTCAGAAATATTGAAAATGTCAAAAAATCATGTACGGTATTTGAGAAACCCTGTTATATAATCTCTAGAGAAGTTAAATGTTAAATCGATATTTGTTTGTTACTCGAGATATTATAACAGGTATTATTAAGGACAAAGAAAGACGATGATAATAAGCGAAATTAATGATTAACGATCGGACGACTACATTATTTATTATTCCTATCAATTAAAATTATACGATAAAGAGAGAGAGAGAGAGAGAGAGAGAGAGAGAGAGAGAGAGAGAGAGAGAGAGAGAGAGAGAGAGAGAGAGAGAGAGAAGGGGAGACATCAAAAATGAATTTTGCTTGAAGGAATAATCAATAATGCGTTTAAGTGAACGCGTAATACCTAATTATACATAATTACTTTTACGTTGAGAAAACGTGACAAATATTCATCCCAGAAGCTTCCTTCCTCATTTATTTATAACGTAAACGACATGCCCGAACGCAAATTACGGAAGACTGATAAACGCGAAGCCTTATTGAGTTAAAATATCTTCGTAACCGATCGCATTCGAATAAGGTCGATCGATTCCTTGATAGATGTAAAAAAGTGAGTATATATGTTCGCTCGACGATTAATATATACTCGCACACATACAAAAAAAGAAAAGCAACATTGATAGAAATAATAAAATATTTTAGTTGAGACTGACTTATCATCGGCGCTCATAAAGCTCCGTAAATAATTGCAAAAGCACCTTAGATTTATATTCGAGTGAAACAACAAAAAAGAAGGATACTCGCTTGAAATAAATTGCACCCTTCGTATGTCAAAAGATACGGAAGCTTACAGTTATTCACCGACGTGCATTTTTTAAAACTCATTTCTATGATATACTATGATAGAGAAGAGAGAAAATTCATTCAATTATATGTATCTCCAATGGATCTTCAAAAAGATAGAAATGAAAAATAATGAACGAGAAATATAATAGTTTTTTGATCTAAACTGATTGATCAATCTGCTCGTTTTTTTTCTCGAAATCATTTTATAAGGATTTATTATGAAAAAAGTTAAGCATAAGTACGAGAAGAAAAATTAATTTCTAATTTTTGCGACTATTAAATAATACGTACTTATAGGATATATTAAATCATATAAACTAATATACGAATATATAATAACAATAATAGAGAAAAGAAACAAAATAAAGAGTAGATATACGTAAACGGTATTTACAAAAATTTCTTAGTATTTCGCAATGTTTCTCAGTAAACAAATATTTCTTAGTATTTACAAAAAAAAAAGAAATGGAAGAAAAATAGAAACAGATTTAACAATGTTTGGCCAGCTACTAAAACTTATATATCCGCAAGAGGTATTCAAAAGTTAGAAATATTTTTGCAATTTTAAAAGTTCTGTCGTGCTTTCACCTTGTCTCGCAAATCAGCGATTGGACGACAAAAGGAAACTCGAGAATATAAAGCAAACGAAAAATTTGTGTGAGGGTGGGGGTGGTAAGGGAGGTTAAAGGGGAGACGAAGAAGCGAGATATAAGAAAAGATGAGACAGACAGCTTTCCAATTTCGCAAATTCATGACCCGTAGAAACATCGACGTGTCTCGGGAACGCTGACTGGTGTCAATAAAATGGCAGTGAAATTCGTTTCTAAGAGGAACTATGAGTAGGGTAGACAAAAATAAGAAAAAGAGAAATAGAAAGAAAGAAAGAAAGAGTATGGATGGATATTGAACGAAGAATGTATAGATCGAAATAACGTGAACTTAAATCACTCGAAAACGCGTTTGAACTAGCTTTGCCGTTATCAAAAGAGACAGAAAGGTAAGTTTTATCGAATCTTCGTTCAGTTCAAAGTGATACATAAAAATGAAGGAGCATGAATATTTTACAGGTAAGAAAGAATTACATGAATCTTTTTGTTATAACTAATAAATAAAATAAAACAATATCCTTATTCTTCTCTTTTTCCTTTTGCAGATAAAATCAAAGATATCTTATGTTAAAATGGAACTAACTGTAAGTATCGCACTTTACTCGAGCCCAAATTAAATGTTATTAATTAAAGTAAACGTTGTTAATTGGTAAGAGAACGATTCGAAGCTTCCTATCTCGGTACAAGTGACACTCGTAAAAAACGACGTTTGCTTTACGTCACACTTCTATTTGATGACAACAAAATTGTAGACCTTGTATAGTCGTGCCCCGTAAATGGAACCTCTTGAAATAACGTCGAGTATCAATGGATAAAAAAAAGAGAAATGAGGAAAAGAAGAATGGAGAAAGAAAAAAAAAGAAAAAAAAAAGAAACGAAGAAAGCAAAAAGAAAATGAGTAGAAAAAGAAAATCAAAAATTTAACGGTGTCCTGTCTCGTAAAGGGAAAATATTTTCTTTTCAAGCGGTTCCATTAAAAGGGGTGTTACGCTACGCGTGTAAAACGAGACCAATACGATCTAGTTAGAGGTGCATAAATGTTCGAAGGGGTGATTAACTTCCAACGTTGTAATTAAGATCGGGCTGATCGATCGTCTCACCATGTTTAACACGGGTATCTTCCTACTAGGTGTCGAAGCTGATGTCGTAGAAGAGAAGGAAAAGAAGGGAGAAAAGACAGTTGAGTAAAGATAGTAGAGAAAAAAGGGAATGAAAAGAGGAAAAGGCAAAAAAAGGGAGAGAGAGAAGGAGGATGGGGAAGGAGAAGAAGAAGAAGAAAAAGAAGGAGAAGAAGAAGAAGAAGAACGAAAGGGACGAGAAGAACGGACAGCCGGTATTCGACGGCGAGAAAATAGAAGAGAGAAGATTGAACTTAACTGGGGTCAAATTGACTCTAGTAGGGAGTCCCTGCATTCAATATGGCGACTTCCTAATAGAGTCAGGCTGACTCCTTTTAAGACGTTCACCCGACCAGCCGTGAAAGTACTTAAGGAGCCGCTCGCGTTCAACGAAGTTAGGACCACTTATATTACAAAGTGTCGTTTAATTTAATGCTTAATGAGATGTCAAAGTCGAACGTGAATCGATAATAGCTTCCGATACCTATGACTCAAAAGTATTGACATCTGATACTATGTAATATTATTTTGACGAAATAAAAATGCAAAGAATGCGATTAGAATAAGTAATTTTAATTGAACGTTTTGATACAACTGCATTGATGTGTTCAAGTATTAACAAAAAATTACGAAAGTAAACTGTAAAGGCTTTTGAAAATTCTTTCGACCCAAATCTCTACTTCCTTTCACTTACCCATTCTCTCTTTCCTCCCTCCCATCCGGATCTTGAATCACGACTCGTAATTGAACGCGCCCGAACAAAGAAGCAATTACTCAAGTTGTTTATTCTCCCGATATCCCACATGTACTACACACGGCATGGTGAAATTATTTGCTGACAGTTACAAAAGAATCCCACTCTCAGCGTCACGAGCGAAAAGAAAAACTATGATAAAGGACTCGTTGATCGATTTTCGAAAAGATCTCGATTGATCGATCGAACGGACTTCAACTTTAAATGATATTTTTAAATAGTTCACTTCGTCGTAATAACTCTATGCAAATTGATATTTTCAACTAATGTATAATATTTTAAACATTTTCTTTTTTTTTCAAGGACAAACGGAAAACCGATACTCTCTTATATTTATTTATAATTGTTATTGAAATCATCATCGTCGATGAACCGATGTCCTTCACGACAGTTAATACGTACATTAAAAATGTCGATTAGATTTCATGTTAACGCCATATTGATTATTTCACATTGCTTGTCATCGCAAATGACCCACAGTGATATCGATTAGAGTGTATCATGCCAAAAATCATATTCCTCGATAGCGAGTAATGATATTGATATCGTTTATTAATCGCCTCATAACATTTTGTTACGGTTGTGCAATGATCGGATCGAACGTCGTACCATGTAACGTAATTAATTTGCATATTCAATTGAAACGATAGAGTATAATTGATACGGGATGTCGTCCGATCGTTTTCATTCGCTTCATGGCCATCGGTCTACGTGAGCTTACTTTCAATTTAGACGAAAATTGAGTTGATTTGTACGAGGCTCATCGGAAATCGTTAAATCCGCTGCATAAATCAGAACATTTATTTAAATTTAATTATTTAAGTAGGATCACAATATTTTAATCCTCTTTTAACATTTTTATCCAGATTAAATGAGGAAACAAGAAAAGTCTTTTTATTTTCCTACGAAATAGGATGGTCATTCGTATTTAAACAATATTTTGAAATACAGTAAATCGAAAAATTAATTAACGATTAACACATAAAAGTTCAAAGTAATTCTTTGCACTTCTCTTCTGGCCCTCGGAAGAATAAAAATTCAAACGATATTACTGTCCATACAAATACGTAGATGTAGACGAATACATGGACACGTATACTAATATTTTCATAGGGGGAGAACGTTTAAGCGTTACATTTAAATCCCCGTTTAATTTCCGGCTTCCTCCACTTCTCTCGCTAGCCGAGTAGAGCGTCCATTTAACGAAATTAGCAGGGCGAGCCGAAAAGAGAGAGAGAGAAAGAGAGAGAGAGAGAGAGAGGACGAGAACGATAAAGAGATAAACAGCCAACGGATGATTTTTTATCATTCCCTTCGCCTATCAACAATCGGAATACAAATTTAAACGAAAGCCTTTTACCGTTAACGAACAATTTACAAATAACTATAGTATACGATCGCGTGGTTGAGCGTTTTCCGCGACTCATGTGACAATCACGTTGATTGCGAGGAACGTAGAGAAAAAGAGAAAAAGAAAAAGAGAAAGAGAGAGAGAGAGAGAAAGAGAGAGAGAGAGAGATCCCTGTGAATACTAATAAAGTACCATTACACTGTTCGTATACAATGATTGCTCGGCTTTTTACGAGAAAACGATTAAATAAACTTTCGTAAAACAACTTTCAAGTATTTCCTTGAAAATTTTCATCTCTTTATCTACCCTTACATATATCGTCTACAAATATGTTTACAAGTATAACGAAAGTAAAATTAACCAGAATCAATCTCGTTTAGAACATATAGATACTATATAATACTGTTTTGTTTCTTTGAAATCTTTTTCGTCGAACTACTACAATTAGCTGTTCGTGTAGAAACGCAAAAGGATCGACCTCGTTTCGTCGAACGGTCCGGACAGATTTTTAATTAAAGTACACGTCGATATTTCACATCGGTAACATCGATCCCTACGAATCCTACGAAAAAAAGTACTTTTGTAACTATCACCAATACATAGATAGATCGTTAAACACATATATGTACATATGTATATATATATATATATATATATATATATATATATATATATATATAGACACGCAAAACAATGAATAGAAAGATTTTTGGAAATAAGGCGTCATATATAAATTATTCTCATTACATGTTATCGTTATTTCATCAGATTCTTATTCTTTGAGAAAGTAAGATTTTAGGGAGCAAGAGAAGTGTCTAAAATCAACGTTTTCCATTCCGCAGTCGCCATATGTACACGAATTCATATATATAGCAGAATGTGACACGACACCGGTACAGCATATAGTACATGTAAGCGCACAGCGTTTGGTACTTGTACTACCAATGACGTGTCCGAGTTGTACCGCAATCGAGCTCATTGTCTACCACGAGAGTACCCTAGAATACAAAGCATCATCGGATGGATGGTAGTACGTGTTCTATCGTAATATGTATTAACGCTCATGCTATTCTCTCTCTCTTTCTCTCTCTCTCTCTCTCTCTCTCTCTCTCTCTCTCTCTCTCTCGCTCTCTGTACCTCCCTCCGCGTCTCTTTCTCTCTCTATATCTTTCTTTCTTTTTATACATTTACGTGTATATAATATAACATACATATATATGTACACACACATATATATATACGTATACATATAGATATTTGTATACGCAGATATATATATATGTGTATATATATATATATAGAGAGAGAGAGAGAGATATCTCGTTCTCGTCATTGCAACTGTTGGCAAATAACATACGAGAGATACTCGAAAAGTGACCGTTACTGTCACAAACATGACATCACCGTTTCTATGTCGTAATACGAGAGAACATAAAAAAAATATCGAAGCAATTCAAATATACTATTTCAAAATCGGATGATTGATTCCAGATAGAACAAATAAATCTTAAAAAATATCTGACTTTTCTCACTAGACCTTTTATTTTATTAGAAATATCGTTCACATAGATCTTTACGAGAGCCGAAACGAAATGGGACAAAATAAGAATGTAAATGATAAAGATATTCTGTCGTATTTCAAGCATGTTATAATATTTTCGAAATTGAAAGTAAAAGACAAAGAGTCCATAGTTATTCATGTATATGTAATATATATTATGTAAAGAAAAAAAAGTAGAAATAGAGACTACTTTAAAATTATTTTATACAATGTTTACGAATCGCGAGTATAATAATTAGAATGGATAAGAATACTATGGATAAATTCGGTATCTAGATTTAATGAAATACATGGATCGTTCAACGTTGATCAAAATAAATATAATCTATAGATATATTCTATCAAACAATCCAGCGACGCTGTTCGTTCATCCCACGATTCAATGTACACTGAATTATCGAACTTTAATGAATGTGATAGTAATGTATATAACGTATAGAGGTCAGAGAGAGATAGAGAGAGAGAGAGAGAAAGAGAAAGAGAGAGAGAGAGAGAGAGAAAGAGAGAGAGAGAGAAAGAGAGAGAAGGACAGAGAAAGAGATAGATAAATAGATAGATAGACAGAAATGGAGACAATTGAGGTGGACATAATGCATTAGCTCTAACCCAACGTGCCGTTTAATTATTGATATTAAGCCGGCCAATCAGCGAAACAGCCGATCGGTGAAAATCGGATAAATTAAGGGACTTAACGCCTATGATCTATGTTTAATATCGAACGCTTCGTATTTTCAGCGATAGATATATGCGTATCGATATCAGCAATGAGTCATGAGAAGGAAAATCTAGGAAAATCCCTTTATCTTTAGCCACATACGAGATATATAGAATAATTCGATATCCGTCGCTATTAGTTTGACGTAATGATTTAAACAAAAAAAGATATTTGTTTTATTGTAAAGATAATTGACAGAATTAGTTCTATTGACTGTTATCAACTCGTTCTTCGTATACAGACTAACACACACACACACACACATTTATAAATATATATATATAAAGACTTTTATTAACAGGAAAATACAAAAAGATATAAACAAACAAAAATCTATAGCTTCTCGAGTAACACGTAGAATAACAAGTTTTGTTTTTTCAGATTTCAAATTGCGACTAACTGTTATTGCTCGTACGCTTTTACTCTCTTTATCTTTCTTTATTTACGTACGCATCGACCGGACAATGTCATCAGGCTTCCTATCGATTCTTACATATATATATACACGTATACAATAAATACACAGATGTGAAATTTCAATCGATCCCTTTAATTCGAGCATTGGTTTAATCTCCGAAAACCTTCTTTGTTTGACTTTTGCAG
Organism: Vespula vulgaris; assembly: GCF_905475345.1. NCBI lineage: Eukaryota > Metazoa > Arthropoda > Insecta > Hymenoptera > Vespidae > Vespula > Vespula vulgaris. The sequence goes on along the minus strand of NC_066587.1, from coordinate 7,483,048 downwards.
TATAACATAAAGAAGCGAGAAGAGGTCCAAGAAATGCCGCAGGAAGAGCCGAATCCTTTGATGCGAAAGAAAAAGACGCCAGAGGAATTGGCGGCCGAGGCTGAAGCCGAGGACGAGGACGAGTTAACGAGTACGTTCTTTTCCCTCCATTTTTTTTTCTCTCCACTTTTCTTTTTCTTCTCTTTTTTCTATTTTTTTTTGTTCCCTTTTTTCTTTTTCTTTTAAAGGAAAAAATAAATTCAATCAGGTATTTCAGATCGAAACATAAAATTTCCATCGACGCTTCTGCGAGAACCTTCAGACTCGCAAAAAAGGTTGAATTTACATAAAATAGAGAAGACGAATATCGAGGAGCTTAACCGAATGAAATATCTACTTCGACGATGTCGAAACGACGTTGTAAATAATGGATCGAGGAGGGAGGTAATGGTGGGACGGTGAGGAGGGGGGTGTGAGAGGGTACGCAATTCATGGTACATATCGAGCGAATTGTGCGGCAACGAATTAATGCGTGGCACAGAGCTTCCGGGATAGGGAACGGAAGAGAGAAACAGGGGTGGCTTGATCGATGAGAGGTTAACGAGCCGTGGGTAGAAATCAAACAGAACCGCTTCGAGAAATAGAACCAGAGCCACGAACGAATCTAACCAGCGTCGATGTCGTGTGCCTAACATTGTTCTTCGGACCGTGAAGAGAGATCGTCGTGACAAAACAAAGGATCTAAGTTGAGCGAGAACATTCTCATTCCGATTGTTCATTTGTGGGAACTAAATAAACGGAATACTGTTTACCGTTTATCGATTCGATACCGGATATTTTTTCAAATTTATATTGACAAAACGCTACAATGATTTTTCACGATTATCGATAAAATGTTAGAGAAACTTAACGATAGGATGAATATTCAGAATAATTATAGATTCTTGCATAATAAACTTATATTTATTAATATAAATTGTTTTATACACACGTGACTTGTATATTAACGCGAACGACCGGAAGAAAATGGGGAAAAAGTTATATCTCTTCATTGATTTGAAGAGACAAAAGATAATAAATTATAAAATTGAAAATATACATTTTTAACTTGAAAAGAAAGACGATAAGACGAACGCATTTAAGATTGGAAGATAAGGATAATTCAATGATAATAGTAATTAATATCATATTATTATCTCATATAATTATATAATATATATATATATATAATTGTGATTTAATATAAATAAATAATAATCATCATCCAATTAGTAATTGAATTAATCCAATTAAAATTCAAAAGAATAATTAAAATTATCGAGATACGTGATTCCACCCGCATTTAAATGACAAGGATAAAAAGTGAGATTTCGATAACAGTGGAATAATAATTATAATAATAATTATAATATTAATGTGATATACCAATGTTAATAATGATATATAATAATTATTATAATTTTTATCTCGCCATTTCAAAATACATTCGTTCCAACACATTTACAAATACATTCGTTCTCACTTTATCTTTTAACGAATGATCATAGAAAAAAAAAAATAATTATAAACTACTCATCATATTATTATAATTATTAATAATTGGATTAGTCCAATTAAAATACAAACGATTAATTAGAGTCGTCGTGATTTAATCTGCATTTAAATGACGTTTCAAGACAAAAAATGAGATTTCCATCGTGAACGTATTACCTTCATAATGATCACCGGAGATCCGATCTGTTTCAGAACTGAAAAACGTGATAGAGACGCACGTGATGGACATCAAAACGCAAATCGAAAGTAAGTGCAGCCTCCAATGAGCCTACGGGAGTATAACACGGACGGCGAGCGCGACATCGTGTGTCATCGTGGTAGGGGACGATGGGGTGGGTGGAAAATGCGGAAGAGGAGTTACTGCTGGTGAAATGAATAGAGGAGGAAGAAGGGATGAAGAAGTAAAGGGGAGGAAATGAGAGAGAAGGTGCTGTCTTCGTCGCGTCTGCCGTACGTAGATCGATCCGAGCGTGTCGTCTAACCATCGTTACTCGACCTTCGAAGAGAGAACGCTGGAAAGAGAGCGAGGAGAGAGAGAGAGAGAGAGAGAGAGAGAGAGAGAGAGAGAAAGAGAGAGAAAGAGAGAGAGAAAGTTCAAGGTCGATCGCGTTAACCTTTCGGAGAAAGGAAAGACAAGTGCTTCGAGTTATTATCCGATCGATCGTCTTTCATCGAAGAAAAAAATAAAAAGAGAAGAAAAAAATGAGAAAAAGAAAATAAACGAATATGTTTTTGTTTTCTTTCGCTTTGATTTTTTCTCTCTGTCTTTTTGTTTTGTCGTTTTTCTTTCTTCTTTTTTTTTTTTTGTTATTTCTTTTCCCTCTCTTTTTTTTTCTTCGTCTATGAGAGACATCCGATTTCACGAAGTAAAAGGTATATATATATATGTATACATATATATACATACATATATATATATATATGTACATAAATAAAGTATATGGCAGAATTGTCGAAAACGATCGTCGATGGACCTGCTATACGACAAAGAAAGAAAACGGAAACAAGAGTTGGAAACGTGCACGAGCAAGTAAAAAGAAGACCGGAAGAGGAAAATGGGACATGGCAGAGTTCGAAAAAAGGCCTGTGTGGAAGAAGAGGAAAGAGAGAGAGCCCGTGAAGAAGACGGATTTGACGATTCGTTTACGGGTCACGTCCCGTGAGAATTCAAAGAAGAGACGAAAGAAGAAAAAGAACGAGAGAAAGAGAAATAAAAAGACTTGGTCTATGATCGAGATCGATTACGATGAAAAGAATTTTCTTTCTACCTTTTTTTCTTTCTTTCTTTCTTTCTTTCTTTCTTTCTTCTCGAATTTTCTTATTTTTCACTTTTGAAAAGAGAACACGAGTTGACCAAGATCGAATGTGAAAGCTATTCGACTACGAATATCGATTCCGTATTTTTCTAAGTCAATCAGAAAACGAAAGAAAAAGAAAGAGATTCGTAAAAGGAAACGGATCTTTATTCTTCTCTCTCTCTCTCTCTCTCTCTCTCTCTCTCTCCTTCTCTCTCTCTCTCTCTTTTTCTCTCTCTCTTATTCTCTCTCTCCCTCTCTCTTTTTCTTCTCTTATTCGGAATCGTCATAGACGAATCGACGTTGCGACGCAAAGATAACAAATGAGCTTAAGAGAGAAGAAGAACGAACGAATGGAAAGCAAAGGGAAAAAAAAGAAGAAGAAGAAGAAGAGAAAAGCGGAAGTATAACACGAGACACATACGTTAGTACCTAAGTTTCTAGTAAATTTTTTGAAAATGGTGGGTAACCTGCCGGTAGAGAGAACAATGAAACAAACTAAATTAAAAAATATAAAAAAAAAAAATAAATAAATAAATAAAAAGAAAAAAAGAAAACACACGAGTTATGTAGTTGCTAGATTTCGTGCGACACGGCTGTTTCAATAAATAATGAGATTAGGAACGAGGAGTCAGGGGGTTAATATTAATTAAAGTATTCGTAGTTAGCGACGAGTTAAGCCATGAGGGATCGAGGGCCATGAACGAGTGGAGAAAGTCGAACGAGTGGAAGGAATAAAAATTAGAAGTGAAAATAATGATTACGAGAAGGAAAAAAAATTGAGAAAATAAGCGTATACAGAAGAAATGAAAGGCTATTGAAAATTAAAAAAAAAAAAGAGAGATAACTGAGAAAAGGTAACGAACACAAACCGGCGACCTTTGCTCTCCATCCGTCCAAATTATGCGATTTCTTTTTGATTAAATAGGAAAGAGGAAAATATTAGGTGGACCGGAAGGTAATGTCGTTTTTTTACGTTAAATTTAAACGAATAAATTTGTAACTTGTTTTTATTTTTAATCAGTGATATAATTACCCTCGTTATCAACAACCTTTTGCCATCTGTAATTTTCAATGCCAGATCGATAAAAATCAATGTGGTAGATCGGTTAATTTCGTTTTCTTCGGACAGATTATGCGGGAGCCAAACACTTGTTCTGCATAATTTAACAATCTGCTGTAAATGTTCTGAGATGGTCAATCATGGTTGGTTAAAAATGTTTGACAAGTGTTCTCTATTTTCTGACACGAATTTGTTCCCATTTCCGCTTTTAACACGTCATTGTTTAAAGTTGTTAATCTTCCTGATTGATACGAGTCGAAAAGATCAACATTACCCGATCTAAACTTAAAAAACCATCTTTGGCATTTAAGAATGTCTAATACACTTGGATGAATATCGCAAATGTTTTTAATAACAACTGTTGCGTTACTACCCTTGTAAAACTCAATACTGGATATGTATCTCTGCTGGTATTTGGCTGGTCATTCATCCAAAATTGCAAAAAAGAAATTTTTACTTTAATTATTGAAAAGTAAACAAGTCACTCTAACTGCAAAATGTTTTTGACACGGCTTTGAAGTACTCAATGAGCTCACAAATGATAAATAATTATTGATATGCGCAGAAACTACATTACTTTACGATACACCTAATAGAAAGAGTTAAGATCGAGAGATAGAACCTAATCTGCTCTCAATCTTAGGGCCAAGGCGAGTCTGATATTCTATTAGAGAAAATAAACAAAGAAAAAAAAAAGAACTTTCTAGATTTCGTACGAGACGCGAGCATAAACGTTCGATAGAATTTTTATCTCGGAAAAAACGAGCAACGAGTCAATTTTTGCTCGTAATTCATTGGTAGTTAAAATTAAAATTTTCTCTCATAGTTAGACAAACCAGTGGTTTAGAATCTAACCGAAGATGAATGAAAAGAAAAAAATAAAAAAAGAAGATAACAAGTGGACGCGATGATCAGAGCATTGACCGCCGGCTCGAAACGGAGAACAAAAAGAAACACGCGTGATACTTTCGATATTTTTGTTCATTGTTTTTTAATCAGCAAGCGAGAAAAGTAGAACGTTCTGGACGAGAAAAAAATGAAAGAGGATTGAACGGCCAAGGGGAGAAAAAGTAAAAGGGGAATTTAAAGGAAAAACAAAGAAAAAACACACACACACACCAAAAAAAAAAACAAAAACAAAAAAAAGAGTTAAAAAGTATAGAAAAAAAAGTGACACGTGTAAAAGCAGTTTTTCTACGGAGGATGGAAGACAAAAAGTATTTTTTTATTTTCAATGTCGTTCCTCTCGATGTTACCCGAAGGAAAAAAAGAAAAAAAAAAGAGAAAAAACATAGAATGTTCATTAAAAGAGAAAATGATTATAAAAAAAAGAAAAAAAAGATGATAACTAAAAAGAAAAAAACGGACTCTCCCGATCTGTCCTCGAGCACAGTCTCTCTCTTTTTTTTCTTCTTCTACTTTTCTTTTCTTTTCTTTCCTCTCTCTTTAGGCACCTGTCCGCCGTCGAACTTCATCGTCGACTCTATACCGCATGATTCGAAGCAACGACCATCGTTTCAAGCCTTACGTTTTACTGCTTATCGAAAAACGAAACTTAATCCTGACAGATTCCCGACACGCGAGCCGTAAACCGTACGATACGTGTATCACGCACGATAATGTAAAAACGAGATCGAGGAAAATAGAAGAAAACCAAAGGAAAAAAAAGAGAGAAAAGATATAACGTGACGTAGAACGATTTTCTCGGTGGAATAGGAATAATAAAAAAGCAAAGAAAGAAAAGAAAAAACAATGGATAACGCTACTTGTTAAATTATGAGTTACGTATGTAAATCGAAATGAAAAAAAAAAAAGATGAATGAAAAAGAAAAATGCGGAGTCGAGAAATATAATATTACAAGTCGAAGGGCCTTCTTTCCAAGAAAAAAAAAAAAAAAAAAGAAAAAAGATTATTAAAAGAAAAAGAAAAAAGTAAAAAAGAGAAAAAAAGCAGAAAAAGAAAAGGAAAAAAAATTAATCTTTCGATGTTCAGAACGCGCATGTTTGCTTTACGTGAACGTAGTTACGCTTGAAGAAAACGTAAATGAGTAAATAGATGAAAAGACTACTTACGTGTTTCTCTCGATGTAATTATAAACTCTCCGTATGAACGTCAAAGATGTTCGCTCTTGTTGCATGCACGCGCACTTTCCTGCTCTTAGTCGTCGAACGAATTGATGTTATAGGCCGGAGGAAATAAATAAATAAATAAATAAAATAAAAAATTAAAAAATACAAAAAATCCGATCGCAGAGTTCAAAAACTAAAAGAAATGATAACGATAATTTTCGAACGAGATAATTTAACCCTCCTTTAACTTTTCACTATCCAAGTCGATGACGTTGATTAAAATACTCTCGTCAGAAAAAGAAAAAAAGAAAAAAAAGAAAAGAAAAATAAAAATTAAGATAACCGTATAAATGTTCGCGGAAGTAATCGAGTCAAAAGTTTTGGTAAGTTCGAGAGCAAAAAGTAGGGGTAAGTTCTTCCGTTCGACGCCAGACTAAAGTTTCGGAAAAATTCGAAAGTAGTACTGATCTTCATTTTATATATATATATATATATATATATATATATATATATATATATAAAGTTCTCTCTCTCTCTCTCTTTCCCTCTCTTTGCTATGTCGTTAGAGGGAGAAAAAAAAACGACAAAGATTCCAAACGGGCTGCATTTTTCCGTCGTCGGTAGTGACTTGGCAGCTGTTTGTTCGTGAAAAACAAACCGAAAACTTTTCCACCATCCGGGCTTTAAACTCGGTAGTCAGTCTTCTATACGATAAAGAAAAAGAGAGAGATAGAGAGAGAGAGAAAGAGAGAAAGAGAGAGAGAGAGAGAAAGAGAGAGAGAGAGAGAGAGAGAGAGAGAAAGAGCGGAAGAGAAAAAGAAAAGGAAAAACTTTCGACGAAAGCTTAAAGCTCATCCCCGAACGTGCCGACATGGCTGCTGAAAATTCGATTTTACACTCCTCAAGATTTCCGGTCACACTCCCGTCGATGTAATCTACTTACACACGTATAAATTTCTTTCCTTTTTTTTTCTTCATTTTTACAAATATTTGAACAAACAATTAGAAAAGAAAAATCAAGCCGCATCTTTGTTATCTCAATATCCCAATTAGTAATTCGTTCAAAAATTATTATAACACTGCGATCGAGAAAGAAAATTTCCTCCCCCTAATCTCTTTGCATGTTTATATCTACCTCTACTTGTCAATGTCGATGTGTCTATATCTCACTGGCCGACCCTTGTGTTTCGTAAAAAGCTATCGATAATTTACGTCGTCCAGTTATTAATAACACGAAAAAAAAAAAGGAAAAAGCAACTATCGCGAAGACTTGAAAATACCTGAGGCAGATTGGATATTTACGCTCTCCTTCTCCTTCTTATACGATCGCATTCTACAAAAGTGGGATATCGCGAAATGGAATTCGCTTTTAAAAGGAAGTCAGAGAAAGGGAAAGAAAAAAAGGAATAAAACGAAAACTCTATTCGAAGAAGCAAAAGGAACTTCCACTTTCCACGTCCATCGAACTCCTAAGAATGGTCCAGATGATAATCTCCCAGATAGCTCTCTCTCTCAGATTTAACGAAATCAGATTCACAAAAGATTATATATATATATATATACATACACACACACACACACATATATATATATATACTTCAAGTCAATTATCGAATCCAAAAGATATATGTACATTGAAATAGAAAAGACGCATACCTTTCTCTTGTGAATTTTTCGATATATCTATGTATGTATTTATTCTTATTATTCTTCTTATTATTCTTATTATCATCATCATTATATATATATATATGTGTATATTCATTCGACGTCATCTGTAACAGGACGTGCGAAATATGCCGGTCGTTTCGAAGTGATCGAAAGCGAAATGTATGTTGCAATTTCATGCGTATACAAGATTCAATATCGATGGATTTTATGAATAGAATTTCGATCGCTTCAGATGATGAATATTCTCTCATAAAAATTTCTAATGCTCCTACATGCTTTCACTTTAACTCTTAATCGTTTCTCTCACTTTCTCTCTCTTTCACTCTATGTATGTATGTTTCTGTCTCTCTCTCTCTCTCTCTCTCTCTCTCTCTCTCTCTCTCTCTCTCTCTCTCTCTATCTCTCTCTCCCTCTTTTACACACATTTCGCTTCTCGCAATATTCTTCGTCTACTTGTACTCTAATATACATAACTGTGCACACAAATCATAAACAGATACTCTTATCTCTATCTTTCTATCTCTCTATCTCTCTATCTCTCTCTATCTCTATCTCTCTCTCTCTCTCTCTCTCTCTCTCTCTCTCTCTCTCTCTCTTTCGTGTCTTTCGATGTAACGTTCTAATGCGCATGTGCTCTGCAGGCTGTTATTATTATACTTCGTGTCTATTGTCGTGATATCATGTAAAATACCGAGGGAAGCTTCGACGAGTGAACAAAAACGGATTAAGATTAAAAAAGAAAGTAATTTTTGAAGGAAAGCATTTTCAATTTAAATATAAAGAACACGTCCGTTTTCCCTTTTTGAATAATTTAATCTTTTTAAATAATTAACACTTTTTTTAATCTAACTCGCGTTGTTCAAAAGACTGAAATTTCATCAAAACGAAGTCCAAAATCCTCGAGTAGAATAATTTAATTGATGAAATTCTTTGACACACGCCATTATGTCGAACACGCCATTATCCAGAAAGCTTTTCCGTATGTCACCGAAGAAAATTTCAACAACGATTTCGCGATACGTAATTCGTAAAAACAGCGTCACTATTATCCTTATTAGCTGTACACATTGGATATAACATCTTTTAACGAGTATACAAATCCATTTTGCTTTGATTGAATTCGAAATCTCGGATTATCAGCATAATTCTCAATGACGGAATATCAATAGAAAAATATTTTTACTTCGGCCTGGATCGAGGAGAAAAGTGAAGGACCGAAGAGACGAGGAGACTTAATTAAAGAATAATAAAAAGGGGAAAATTATTATTATTATTATTATTATTATTATCATTGATATTATTATTCCGACGAAGGAGTCGCTCGAAATAAACAAAAAAGAAAAAAAAAGAAAAGAAAGAAAAAACTCGTCGAAGCTCTCACGAAAAGCAATTCTTCTCGATCTTTTTTCGTGTTTCTCGTTCTATGAAAATGTCAACTCTTCGAAAGGGTCGGCTAAAAATGTATAACCAAAAGATGGTATACTTTTTCCATCTACGTGCTGTTATTTGTTAAGCTCTTCTTCTTCGGCACGCTTGATACGACGTTTGTATCTCGTACTTCTAATATCATTTAGACTACAAAGGAAATAGAAAAGAGGAGATAACATCGAATATATCGAAAGGAAAATAAGAAACAAACGAGAAAGAAGAAGAAAAAGAAGAAGAAAAACAAGAAGAAGAAGAAGAAGAAGAGAAGAAGAAAAGAGATCGATCTTATACCGTTATCTACAACGTTACTGTTAATTAATGTCGTGTGTCGTTGTGTTGTATCTTGACAAGAAGAAATCAATGAGTGTCTCTATCCGTAAAGAAGGTTTCTTCTTTGCTTCGAGCTCGTTAAGGAGAAACTTTTCGACGATACCGTCACGGTGACAAAAATCGACAAGAAAAAAACGAAAAATAATAAAATAATTAAAAAGAAAGAAAATAGAAGATAACAAACTTGCACAAACAAAAGAAAGTATTAACGATAATACTAACAATAAAAGAAATTTTTCAAGTTTCAAAAATGACGTTCTAAAAAAGCACCGTGACGATCGGCTGAAACACCTTTTCACTTTCGACCTACTTTCATCGTACGTTTTCAGTTAAGAAACGGACAAAATGAAAAAAAAAAAAGAGAAAGAACAAGCCGGTCGTTTTTTCCCCTATGCTCGTTAAAAAAAAAAAAAAAAAAAATAAGAAGAAAAGAGAGAAAACTATCGGAAGAGAAAAGAAAAGAAAATTCTACGTTTCTCTCTATAGGATAATAGAAACTTCCGATAGCTTATCACCTATCGTGGTGTTTGTTGAAATAAATATAAAAAAAAAAAAAAAAAAAACAAAAAAAAGAAGTAATAATGAAGCATTTGTTCGAATCACAATAAAAACAAAACGAAATACTTTAAAAGAGAGAAAAAAGGGGAAAAAATAGAGAAAAAAGGGAGAAATACTAAGGGAAAGAAAATAATAGATAAAAACGCGGTCCAGGGCAGGGGTCGAAATTTTTCTCTATAAAGCACCAAGTAGTATAGTTCGATAATTTCACCGACTACACGTAAAGTCACCTCTTTCGAACGATCGTGTTTTGTGAATATATCGTGTTTTTTCAGTGCTATACATTTTCTTCTCTTTACACGCGTTAGTTGTCCTTCACGATCGTCATAATCTAAAGTCAGAAGAGGAAGAAGTGAAATAAAAAAAAATAAAAAGGAAAGGAAAAGGGAAAGAAAGGAATCAGAAAGTTTATTAGCTCGTTCGTCACGAAAAAGTTATATATATATATATATATACATACACATATTCCTCTATTTGTATATGTGTATGTGTGTGTGTGTAGTACGTGTATTAAATCGAAAACTGGCTTGTATTGCACGTGCTTGTATATTAGTTCGATGTGGGAAACCCGCACGAGACCACTGTGGTTTTATTCGCGAATCGATGATAAATAACGTGCACTCGGGGCTTTTTTAATTTGGAATTTTACAAATACCTGCTGACCCTCTCAAACCGGTCGATCGGAGATACAACTTTTATATTTTCAAACCGAGGTAATTAGTTAAAATATTAATTATTACCTCGACCGATAGATTTTCCAACTTTTTTCGCAGTTCCTCCTTTTCTTTCTATTTTCTTTTATGCTTTCTTTTTGTTCTTTTTTTTCTTCTCTTCTTTTTTTTACTTCGTCTCGTAATAATTAAAATCGAGCGTACCCGAGACGCAAGATCAAGAGACGCAAGGAAAAAAAAAATAAGAGAAAAGAATGAAACGAACGATTTCTCGATCTTCTCGACCGCACCATCATTTTCTCAATTTTAATCGTTTTTTTTTTTTTCGATGTCTTTTTTTTTCTCTTATAATTACAATGACTACGATCTCGTTATCAACATCAGTACTATACACACTTGCTATACTTTCCTCTCTCTGTCTCTATCCTTTGTAGTTCTTACTTCAGCCACCCTAAGCCTTCGCGCGGCACGTGGCACGTGATATTGAAACAAATAAGTAAAGAAACAAAACAAAACATAACATAACAAAACAAACAAAAAAAAATGAAATAAGAAACAAATAATAAAAATAAAAAACATACCTTCTAAGCCTGCTCGATTCGTATTAGTAGATCGCGCAATCGAGTGAGAGGCAAATTTTTAGAAAGAAAATGAGAGTAAGAAAATAACATATGGGGGTTTGACGATACTCAAGGCGTTACACCCTCGACGAGTTTCGCTTATTGGAAATTTTTCTTTGTGCCAAGCTTCGATACTTTTCGAAAGGATCGATCGAACTTCCTATAGAAGAAAAAAAAAAAAGAAGAAAAAGAAATAAAAAGAAAAGCGAAAAACGCGAAGAGAACGCTATGAATTTTCGTCGAGGGAGCAACGCAAATATGTTAATGACATCGCTTAGATATTTTATTAAGTAGGTTTGAAAATTACGAAGGGGGGGATTAAAAAGAAAGAAAAAAAAATTGGAAAAAGATTATAGTGAGAAGAAACGTTAGGTTGAACATGCGCCGAAGTGTTAAGATTATTGTACTATTATTATAATTATTATAATTATTATGATTATTATTACGGTAGGTGTTTCGTTCTGTTACCATGTAAATAGTCACTATGAGCACCAGCGCGACCCGCGTTTTAATATTAAATGTCGTCTTAGGAATTATTCAACTATGCGACTTGCGACGACGATAAGGGATGAAGATAAAAAAAAATTTAAATAAAATAATGAAAAGCCAAGCGATAAGAAAAACGAAAGGATAGATGAAGAGTGATAATAAACAAGAAATCCATTTCGTATTCCTCGACACTCCGAATTTTGTCTTCGTCTTCATCTGAATTTTATCAAAGTATGAAAAGGAAAAAAAAGGAATTGACAAATTAGCGAAAGAATCTGAATTCTTTTAACGAAGAAAATTTTCTGAGTGTCGATTGGATAAAAAAAAAAGAAAAAAGAAAAAGAAACGAGAGAGGAAAAAGAAAAGATATTAAATTATTACCGGCGTAACTTTTGCGATATACCGATTTGACTAATTCAGAAACAACGACACAACGCATTATAAAGTAATAATTGATAAACTTAATTAGCGATTGACGTAACGTTATTACAAGGATTATTCTCCTGAAAGAGAATTATGAGGATGATGATAATGATGAAATATTATGATGATGATGACAATGATAAATTATGATGGTGATGATTATGATCATTATTATATATATTATACATGTGCATATTATATATATATAAATATATATATAAATATAAATATATACGCGTGACACAGAATAGAATTATGACAGAGCAAAACGAAAAATAAATAAATACATAAATAAATAAGAAGCAAGACAAGAAACGTTAGCTGTCGAGGGACTATGAAGATTTTTGCGAAAAACATAACGAAAATTAAAATGAAAAAACGAATAACTGGAAAGAAACGAATCGCGATAAAATTAGAAAGAGAAACAAGTGTAAGTTTAATAGGCTTAGCTTAGCAAAAAAAAAGAAAAAGAAAAAGGATTCTAGGATCGATACGGTCTAGCTTTTTGATCAAAAAGTCGAACAAGAGAGAAAGAGAAAAAGAGACAGAGAAAAAATAGGGAAAAAGCTCGAAGCAGAAAAAAAATAAAAAGATGACACTGTTTTTTCGACTGCCACTTTCGATAGGAACGTTCTGTAACGTGCTTACCATCTTCGAGCGGACTTGTGCGATTTTTTGGATGACGACGATAATAATTATCGTCTAAAAGTTTTTTATATTGAACTGATAGATCCGATAGGCCGTTTTACGTGTTTCGAAAAAAAAAAGAAATGGATGAGGAACGAATAAATCAAAGCGATCGCTCGCTCTTCGAAACGTTCATAAATATACATAAACATGTATTTACACAAATTTTTAAAGTTCATGTAACCTTGTACTTATTTACTTAAATATTATATACTTGTTACCTTATATCCTATTAAACGTATCAAATCGATGTTTCTTCTCCTAACACAAAACAACCTTCTAAAGATAGGATAATATAAAAAAAGAAAGAATATATAAAAAGAAACGTTCAAACAAATGGATCCGAACGAACGGAGCGAGTGATCGAGCGAAACATGCGCATTTCGAAATTTGTTGAACCAAGAAGCAATATTACGGATGCCTGTAATAATAATAAACGTTATTATATGGAGCCTTTTAACCAAAAAGCAAAGAACCGACCAGCGAGCGAAGCACGACGACAATGCGTATATAGATTCTATAAGCAGTGTAAAGTTTAAGGTCCGATATACGCGTATTATGAATTAAAATGAGCAAGAAAAATGAGAAAACGAAGAAAAAAAAAGAAACTAACACATACAGCCTGAGTCGCGAGACAACATACAGGACAACGATACACGTACTCACTTACTCACTCACTCACTTACTCACTCACGTACGTACAGATACAAATACACAGAAATATACAAATATACAAAATATTTTCGGTGTTCCTCCAAGCATCTAATCTTAAAAAAAAGAATAATACTAATACTAATAATAATAATAATAATAATAATAATAATAATAATAATAATAATAATAATAATAATATAATGTAATAATAATAATAATAATAATAATAATAATAATAATAATAATAATAATAATCACGACACAGAAAGAAAAGAAGAGGAAAGTACACCGACACGAAACACGACGAGAATATATCGCGACAAAAGACCAAGAATACGTAAATTCAGTGATGTTCGCGCGCGCGCGTGATTACGAATAAAAAAAAAGAAACAATAGCGAAACACGATGAAAGTCTCTTTATTCGTACGTGTGTATGTGCTGTGCTTAGAAAAATAAAAAGCGAGATTGAAAGTGTGCTTTCGGTGGAAAGGAAAAATATTTCTGCTCAACTATCAATTTTCATTTTCTTTTCTCTTTGTTTTCCTCTAGTTTCATTTTTTTTCTTCGTTCCGCTAATCGATTGTCAACGATCATTACGAATTGTAAACGTTCGACAAAGACGAACGAATCTTTGATAGGAGTTCGGATATTTCAGAACTTCTTCGAAGGGAATGAATTTTTTAAGTATGTAACTTTCCGATCGACGATCATGGCGACCTTTTGGCATGCTCTAAAGATCGCACGAAGCTTGCTCGCGCAAAGATAAGTGAAAAAAAAAGCGAGATTTTCTCGTAGGGAAAGAAAAAAAAAGATAAAAGAGAATAGAGAAAAAATGAGCGAGGGTTGGACGCGAGTAGTGGGGAGAGTGAATGAGACTGAGGGTACGGGAAAGAAAAAAAGTAATAAAAAATAAAAGAACAGGAAGCGAAAAGAGGGTAGAGAGATTAAAATATTAAAAGAAAAAAAAAAGAAAAAAAAGAAAAAAAATCCCCTTGTATAAAGTAGTGAGCGTAGTAGTGGCTAAACAAACAAACAAGCGAACAAACCAAAATAAAACAAAATTACTGAATTATTGATACCGGAAATCACGCAAACGAGTTTGTTGTTGAACATAATTATATATTGTATAACATTTAAGGGATAACGCGTACATACAGAAGAGTAACGAAGAAGATGCGAAAAAAAAATAAAAAGAGAGAGAAGAGAAAGCGAAAGAAACGGTTGGAGACGAAGGATTAAAAAGAATGACGATGATGATAATATTATATATACATATTGTTGTTAGATATATACATATTATATATATATATATATTGATATAAAAATGAAATAATTTAGGCGTTAAGCAGCGACTCATTTACACGTATATATTTACACGTACACACACGAACAAATACACGAACACCGTTCCTACACACATGTTCAAACTTTCAAGGAAACGTTTTAAAAATGAGATCATTCATTTACACTAATAATGATGTATCCTAATAACATGTTACACTAATAACATGTATGTACATATGTATATATATATATATATATATATATATATATATATATATACATACGATAGTAAATACAAATATGTATCTATATGTACGTGTACGTACATACAAATAAAAAAAAACGATATAAACAGGCAGCGACCCAAAAAGATATTACACAACACGAAATTCAACACGACATGCGAAATTTTTTTGTTTGTTTGTAGCTATGTCCGCGCGTAGAGAGGGAAGGGGGTGCTCGTAATCATTAAAAAAAAAAAAAGAAAGAAAGAAAGAAAAAAAATAAAGATAAAAAATTAGGTACACGCTGTTGGATAGTAATACGGCTCGTTTTAACGTGAAAAATACAAGGAGACCTACTTTTTTGCCATTCGTTGCTCGTCTTGACCCTTAAAACGATGTATACGCGAGTACGAAAGAGAAAAACAGAGATAGAAAGTAGAGAAGTTATAAAAAAAAAACAAAAAAAAGAAAAGAAAAAGAAAACAAGAAAAGATAAATATCAGGAATTTCGTGCAAGTTCTAAGTAAAACGAGTCGAAGCGCTTTTACCACCGAAGTCGAACATCTTTTTTCTCTTCGTTTAAAGAGGAAAGGAAAGCGAACAAAAAATCGGAAGAAAAAGAAAAAAGATAGTAAAAGGTTTCGACTCTTGCATAGGATCGCGTTTTAAGGGTCGAGATGGAGCCCGTTACGACTCGCCATTTCAAGAAGTCGGATCGGAATCTAAAGAGCCGTAAACGAAGGACGTAAACGTTAGAGGTGAAAGAACAAAAGCGAGAAAAGAAAAAAAAAATAGTATGATATAACGAAAACGTGAGAAAGAGATATATATATATATAGGGAGAGAGAGAGAGAGAGAGAGAGAAATACAGATAGAGATAGAAATCCAGAGAGAGAAAGAAAGAGAGAGAGAAAGATAGTAACGAGACAAAAGTGAGGAAAAAAAAAGAAAAAACACGAGCTCTCCCCCTTTCTTACTTTGTAAAACGAAAGACTCGATGGCATTATTATTTTCGCTTTTTTCACGTACCGAAAGGGAAAAAAAACACGACGATAGAATATAGAAGCGAATAAAAACGAATAAAAGGGGGGGGGGGGTTGTGAATGAGGAATAAAAATACGATGAACACAAGTTTCGGGGCGCGCCTCGCCGTTATAGCTCTTAATAAAAGAAAAAAAAGAAAAAAAAGATAAGATAGCGACATTACTATGTCTTAATAATTAAAGGGAAAAAGTGAAATAAAAAAAATGAAGTAAATCATTAAGCAAGATTATGCGTTTATGTTATTTAGTTCTAACCACTGAGATGAGAACAAAAAAAATGTAATAAAAATCAATCATGTTACCAAACTAATAGTCTCACCTATTTATTTTCCTTTCCCACCTTTATTCTGATATTTAATATAATCTTTTAATTAAATAAATATTGTGTATATATATATATATATATATATATATATATATGCGTATATAAAAAAGAAAGAAAGAAAAATGAAGGACTCGAAAATAAATTTTCCCAACAAATCTCCCACGAACTTTTCAATATTTTTCAACGCATTCGTACAATCAAACAAAATTAAAAAATATATATATATTTATTTATTTATCTATTTATATATATAAAAAAATGTACAGATAGAATGAGATTAAATCGAGAAAAAAATAAACCGTATGGAAACGAAAAATGAAAAAGAAAATAAAAAGATAAATCCGAGATAATCTCGTTCGTAACAAGCAAAATAGACATTAGGAACAAAAAACTGAATTGATTTGTATCTCGAGACTCAGTGCGTCTGACGAAAAAAAGCAATCGTAAATTTTCGCATAGCATGCATAAATATCGCGATATTGATTAATCGCATGTAACTCGATCCAAATTCCAATTTCATTGGGTAATTGTTCCAACAGTTTTTCATTCGTGAATTACAACATTATGTCTCACTAAGCAATTTTTCAAAAGTTACGAATTTTTTTCATTCCTCGATTGTTCTCATTATGCGAAAAATCGCCGAGAGCTCAACAAAGTTACGTTAATCCTACTTGATCGTTCGCGTTTTCATATCAAAAATCTCTTCTTTTTTAATACGCGCTCTATACGATGTAACTATTTTTCTAACGAAATTAAATAAAAATTTGCGATAAAAAATGAGGAGACAGTGGAAATTCGAATTAAGTCTTTTAACGTGCCTGGCAATTTTCGTGACGGGAGAACCCTCGTTGAACGATATAACGCTGCAGGTGAACACGAGAAAGCTGGTCTCAGTGAGCAGTGATAAATTTCTCAGCCTTGCTATCGATCCGCTCGCTATATTTACGTCCGACGATGTCTTAGTGTGAGTATGAGTTATATAGTATGTATTACTTACGTCAATTAAATGAAACACTCGTCTTATTTCGTTTCTCTCGGCACTTTCAAACGATTAACAATAATGATAGAGAAACGATTCAGCTTATACATACATATATATATATATATATATATATACACACACATAGACATATATATATATATATATATATATATATATATATATATAGACAAAAAAGGGGAAAAAGATTTCATCTCGTTCAAAAATCTCTTCATTGTATTTCATTTCGTTTCATTTCGTTTTATACGAACGGTATGAGTAATAATAGAAAGTGAAAAACAACGCGAGAATAGTATTGCCTACGATTGAAATTGACAAATTCGAAATCGATCGGGAAAGAAAACGTTCGAACTTACGTCAACGATAAAATGCAATAACGACGCATCAACGTTGGATGCTGCTTGCACAGGAACGAGAGAATCTCAACGAGATTGGAATGAAACGCGAACTGGTGTGCAGCTTTAAACGAGAACGCGATTCAATTTGAGGGGAATACGAAAATGAAATCGAACGTGCGTACGTTTTCGATTGAAATTTCGTAGCTCTATTCGACGATGATAACGAACGTAGATTTTTTATTGGTTCGACATTAAAACCGTACGAATTGTTTAGATATTTTAAATAGTCCTTTGGCGGATATTTTTTTTTTAGGAATTACGAAAGAAGTATACGAATGGCCAGGGCCTTAAGTCCCGCATATCTTCGACTTGGTGGGCCTCAAAGTAATTCGTATTTAGTCGATGAACGCAACGACACGAACTACGTATTCTCAGGTAAGGATAACACGCAACCATCGTGTTATGACAAATTTAAAGTTATAATTTCTAATCCTAACATGTTACATAAAACATGAGACATTAATATCTATTTTCTTTTTCACTCTCTCTTTATTTCTCTCTCTCTCTCTCTCTCTCGCTCTCTTGCTCTCCCTATTTCTCTCTATATTCGGAACGATAAACGTGAGTCGGTAAACGGTCGCAATTATCGCATCCAACGTGCTCCCGATATTAATCCACGATCGTTTATGTATCTTCCTCGGGCAATTTCGCGTGCGTTGTGCCGTTACAGGTGGATTCGCTAGCTAAACAATGCAGTACGTGTGCTTGCATACGTCGGCTCAGAAAAGCGATAAACACGAACACGGGATGTGCGTTCTCTGACTAAGGGAAATAGAAACTTTCTGTACTTTTCCTCTCGAGAATCGAATACGTTACTCAAAAGAGAAAGAGAGATAGATAGAGAGAGAGAGAGAAAGAGAGAGAGAGAGAAAGAGAGAGAGAGAGAGAGAGAGAGAAAGAGAGAAAGAGAGAAAGAGAGAAAGAGAAGATGAATTTTCCTTTGATTCGGACACACTAGCCGTCCACTCTAATTATATTCAAGCGAAGCGAAACTCACTCGACGTATATCCGATACCGTGTTAACTAAGCTTTCTCTTCTTTGTTACAATCCTCCCGCCAGCAATATAAATCCACTAACACTCCTTTTCAAACATCTAGCCAAAAGCTTTTTTCAATGATAGCGAGATGTAACACATGATGCACCGTTTTAAAACGTTATATCCTCGTAATGTTACTTCGCACGACTTTCACTAAGAACCATAAAGCAGGATATATGAAAAAAATATTTACTTGCTCTTTTCTCATTGTCATTCGGTCTTTTTATCTTTCAAGGAACATCCGATAAACAAAATTATGAAATTCGATCGTACATTTATTTATTCATTGTAATTGTCTATATAAAATTAAAATATTGATCTGAAAATACGTAACAATACATTCCCTATCATAGTTATTAAAAAATAAATTTATAATCCTTATCATTAATGTTCTGACAAACATTTGAAAATAATCTTTACTCTATACCTTGTTAGTAATGTTATTAGCAAGTGCCATTTATCAAGAAGCAAGTTATTCAAACCCTAACGATATGCAATAAATATTTACACGTCTGTATTAACGAGTTGCCTATCATACGGGGCTTGTAAAAAAACAAATAATACTTATCATTAATATTCTCACAAATATTTTACATTTCACTTTTTACGATTTGAATCCAAAATGAGTAGATACACTTCCTCGTCATTCAATCTTCCATTATTACGGAAGTGAATCCGCAGAACGATTTGGGATTTAAGATGGAACAGAGAGCAACCTCGACTCGACAATACCTCCGCTCGTAACCGTTTCCATCGTGCCCGATTTAACTTGTCTCGCTCTAATCTCACGATCGCTAGGGGATAACTCTTAATTGTCGAGACTCCGTTGCAAACGGTGCTGAATCATTGCACTTCTGGGGGATACTCTCACTTAAAGAAAAAAAGAAAGAGAGACAGAGAGAAAGGAGCCCTGTTCCTGGTTTCGACTTGAATGCGATCACAATGAGGAATAAAATCGGCGTACAAAACGCAACTACGCTTTAAACTTAAACAGTAGACCTAGTTACATGTAATCAGACCCTAAAATTTGCTTTACTGACTCGAACTGATAAGTATTTAACTTTCGAATGGCAAACAGGAGTTCAGAGAACCTAAACGTGAGCAGAATTATAGTCGAAAATTTCATTCTCGTCGCAGGGAATCGAAATAAGGAACAAAACGTGAAACTCTCTTTTCACATACATACATACATACATATACTAGCCTATACTATAGATAACTCATTTTACAAATTATTCAAATATTTTCAAAGCATTTATTGTAGTCTGATAAAAAAGTTCGCTAGTATTTTCGAGACAATAAATTGAAGTTTATCAGGGAGTCGAACTTGAGAGTTCTAATTAGGAATACCGAATAAAGAGCTAATTCAGCATTGGAGTATGAACATTTCCACTTTCCCAAAGGTAAAGAAAAGAGGGTAAAGGGGAGAAAGGAAAAAGGAAAATGGTATCTTTTCGTATAGGAAGATAAATGAAATATTCGTATCTGACGTACGTGACTTATCAATGAATTCGTTGGACATGCGTGGAACGGTCATTAGTCTTTGGCGATCACTCGTTAGTCAAGCGTCTATCATCCACACTGACGTGATCGAGGGTGGCAGAGATGGAGGCTACACGCTCGAACTACTCATACTTTTCACAAAGAGTTCAGAATTCTCTCCTCTATTACTTGTCAACCGGGATTTTGACAAATTTGATTGAAAAGAAGACGAAAAAAGAAACGAAATGTTCGTCGATAATTAAAGAGGATAAATTTTGAATAAAAAATTTAGAAAGAAATTGGAGACGGCTACATCAATGGGCTGGAAAGACTGGACTTGATGTGGTTGCATGCATATCACCAAGATTCATGAGTAACGATAGCGAACTGGATCTCGTTTCTTTGACCGATCGAATGGGTTTCAATGCCAGCTGGCAATTGGGATATGGTGAGTATGAGCACGATATTGATCTTCGAGAACTTCGAGTTCGTAATTCGCCAATGGGAATCGTCTTTTTCAGAATGCCAAACGAGATGCAACTTTAGCGGCGCCGACGTTGGAAGATACGTTCGAATTTTGCGGAATAAATTGAATGCCATTCCGAGATATTCAAATAGCATTATTACTGGCCCGGATGTGGTCGCTTATGAAACTAAAGAACAACGGGAATATATCGAGAACTTTTTTAGCGAGGCTGACGTATTTCTCACAGCTGTCACATGGCATCCGTAAGCATATTTCGATTGTAATTTGAATTGATAGGACGAAATTAAAAAAAACGAAAAGAAAAGAAAAAAAAAATCTCGTAATATTCTTTCAGAGATTTGGGTGGTGTTACTTGGAACGACGACGAAGGTGTTTTCATGGATCGTGATCAATTTTTATCAGATAACAACAATCTTTATAAAATTATAGAACGTGATGCCGCGAACAAGCCACTTTGGATCGGTAAAGAGAATATTGATGCATCATATGGAAATCAATTTCAATAAATGATTAACGATTTCTTTCTTCTGTCTTTTTTTTTTCTTTTTTTTTTCTTTTTTTTAATTCTTTCGATAATAGCCGAATCTAAATACGAGAAAAGCAAGAATCAATTTCTCGGTGCACTCGCCTGGACCAACAGATTGGGAAACATCGCAAAACTCGGAATACAAGTTCTAATGAGACAACCAGCCGATCTCTCGAAACCAACTCCGGTAAGTTAATCGCTTCGTTTACGAACTTACAAAGGCGATTACGATTGGCGTTATTACAGTGATGAAGTTTGTAACTTCTTATAGGATTATTGGGTATCTGTACTTCACAAGAAACTAGTCGGTCGAGAAGTTTTAGATACGAGGATTCAAGTGGGTAACAAAAGTCATGTGCATTTTTATGTACAATGTACGAAAGCTTCGGCTATCTACGAGAAAGGAGCATTAACGATTTTTGGTATAAATCTGACGCCAATGAAAATACGTGCAAATCTAAAGGACTTAAAAATAAAAAACCTTCACGAGTACGTTCTAACGCCAGGCTTCGATGCAGAAAATCGAATGTTCTCGGAGTAAGTAATTTAATCGAAAATTATTCAAACGTTTGATTAGCAATCAGATTTGATTATTTAATTGTTCGTTGTTAATTTCATTAGTATCTTTCATTGATCAATTATTTAATCAAGTCATTTAAATTCGCTGGGTAAATTAAATGAATAATATTAATCGAATAAAATGAAACAAATTTAATAATTAATAAAAGTTAATTATCGGATTACTTAAATATTCGTCGTAAGATTCATTTTCTCAAATAGAAATCTTTTAATTCATTATATTCATTCATTATATTCATGCTTCGCAGAAGCGTCCTTTTAAATGGCAAACCATTGAGTTTTTTCAATGAGACGGAATTGCCTGAATTCGAACCGGTCATATCAAACAACGAAAAGGGTTTGAGTATGGAGTTACCATCAGGTGGTATAGGATTTTGGGTTGTCCCTGATCAAAAGGTAATTTATAAAAAAGAAATGAGTATCTTTACGAGTAGGAGTACGAAATAACTTTCGATCGTTGCAGATGAGATTCTGTATGGATCATGAGGTTCAAGAAGAAAATCTAGTCGAAAGAACGTTAAAAAAGGAATTGCAGGAGAGTCAGATCAAACGGAACGAGATACCGCGGAAAAGACGATTAATCGATCGTCAGAAAACTATTGCATGTCAGGAAAATAAGAAACGAAGGAGTTTAGTCAAGAGAGAAATAGATGGTAGAGAACGGAAATTAAAGAAAATCGACATGCAAAAGCAGATCGAGAAGTACGGAAAAGTTCTTAAGAGAAAACTCGCTCTAAATGAGATCAAAAAGTCTACGAGCGAATCTGTCGATCTTTCCGATCCATATTCTAGTTGGAAAGCAAATGAGACGGTGAAAAATTTGAAAAGATCTAAGAGAGATCTCGACAAATTTTTGTCCGATTTTCATAAGTCCGATCAGAAATATATACCTGAGAACAATGCAAGAAGGAACGAGCAACCTGGAATTCTTTCGGGTTCGAAGAAAGAGAAAACCAATGAGAATAATTTTTATGGATTTTTCAGGAAGGAACCGATGAAAAATTTCCCGAACGGTGACGTTTTCTTAGAGACTGATGATTCAACGGAGAAAAAAAAGGATTATGATTATACGAAGGACGAGGATGAGAAGAGGGAAAAAGTAGAAGAAAAAGTATGGAAAGCACGGGCTATGAATATAAGAACGATCAATCATATCAAACTCGACAATACTGGGATAGATGTTGACGATGATTATCGTGGTTATATACCGAATGAATTTTTCGAGACCGTGAACATGCCGAATGTGCGTATCAAAGAGAATTCGAATGATTACGCGAATGTTTTGAATACTGAGAACATTAAAAAACACTCGATAAATAAAGAAAATGACGAAAAAGACAACATCAAAACGGAAACCATCGCAGACGGTGCTTCAGATCTCGCTGAAGTGAGACGAATCAAGGAAAATAACGTGAATATGTTAATGAACTATTATTCAGACTCTTCAGCCGGCAAAAGCAATCAACAGAACCTCGAAGAGTCTTCTAGAGTAAAGATTCAAGGATCCAAACTCGGAGACTCTATCGTGGCTTCTCTAGGTAAAACTGAATTAACGTTGCCTGATAGAAGAAGAACGAAGACCGTTCCTATCGAGAAAAACGAGATGACGGATCTTCATGTTTTACATTATTCCAATTCGATCGGTTTGCCGATGCACATTCCGACTTATAGCGATTTGAAACAAGATAAAAGATTGAAGAGAAAAGTAAACGACTTGAATATGATACTGGAGAAAGAGATGATCGATGAGAATGATGAAAATTTGAAGAATTGTCGGTCTAGAGTGATTAGAAATTTGAACGATGACTTGGGATTAATTCGTTGTAAAACAAAAAGACAGGTAAACGAAAATTACGAAGAAACTATGAAATCTGATAGCGGTAACGTAAGGATTTATGAAACTGAACATTATGAAGAACCTACAGAATCTGATAACGAAGATAATTATAAAACTGAACATTATAAAGAAACTATAGAATCTGATAACGAAAACATAGATAATTATAAAACTGAACATTATGAAGAAACTACAGAATCTAATAACGAAAACGTAGATAATTATATAACTGAACATTATGAAGAACCTATAGAATCTGATAACGAAAATCTAGAGAATTATAAAACTGAATATTACGAAAAATCCATAGAATCTGATAACGAAAACATAGAGGATTATGAAAATGGACAATCGAAAGAGATCGAACAACAGTTGGTGGAATCTATTAAAAGAGATTTCGATCAGAAGGATAATCGTGAAATCGAAGATTCGTCTGCGATTATGACAGAGCTTAGAAATCACTTGTCTGGGACTTCTCAGGATGTTTCAGAAATAAACGATTCTATGGTAAACGATTATGAACTCGGAACGGAAGAAGACAAGTTTTTTCGTGGCCCTTCGGGGCAAACGAAAGAAAAGAAAACGACGATTGATTTTAAAAAGGATTCTTACAGCGTTACTCCGAGGCCTTCACAATATATTCCATCCATTTCAAAAGAGACAAAAACTACTGAAATCTGGTACGATACACGCACCAGACGCACCTCGTCTTCGAGAGAAGCAGAAGAAACAGAAACAGAAACAGAAACAGAAAAGAGCGAAGATCTTACAAACTCAACAGTCAGCGGAGAATTATCTTCCAAAAATATCACGAAACAAATAAGAACCGATCAAATTCGAAGAAAACCAACGAAGGAGTTATCCAAAACTTGGAGAAAATTAGTCCCAAAGACGGTGGATTCTTCAAAGACAAAAATAAAATCTAATTCGAGAAAATACGAAGCAACGGAAGCTCCGGAAGCGTCTGAAGCTCCCACCAACGAAACTTTAATAGTCTTTAAGAAAGAGAACGAAAAGAGAAAGAGGAATATACCGAAACTGATTTCGAGAGAAAAGGACAAACAAGGGGATCAGCATAATTACAGGAAACGAAGGAAGACACTGAGACATAAACTACACGCAAGAGAAGAAGATATTTCGCAGCTATACAACGAAAAAATATCGAACGTGATAAAAAGAAACATAGACGAATGTCTGAAGACAAAAGAGAAAAGGGAGAACTTGAAAAGAGAGATACAGGAAAATTTAAGAAATAACGAGGACTATGATGGTATGGTCGATCTAAAGAAAATCGCATATTTTTCGACTTACGAACCGATCGATTACGATACGGTGAAAAAAGAAAAACAAGTACATCGAGAAAAAGACAGAAAATATATTCCCTTGATAGGTATCGTCGGGCCTTTGAAGAAAATCCAAGATAAATTGATCGAATCTAAAAGCTATCTAGAAGATCCACGTGTCATACTCCATACAAAATACGATGGAGCAAAGTCAAGATTAATTCAATCGTTAGGATTCCCATATAATATTATAGATGAACGTAAACGGTACGATAAGGATCAACTTGCTTTTGGTAAAAGGTATTATGTTCTGGTCGATTCTACGAAGGAGAAAGATCCATGGATGTTTCGGTATCAAAGAAAATTAGAAGAGAAACTGAGGAATGCTTATGAAAGTAACGGGAGAGAGAAATTACCGGAAAACTCGAAGGTAAATTAATTTTCATTCGACTTTGTTGAAGAACTATCGATATTGCAATATAATTCGTAAAAGTCTGTTTTAATATAGAAAGTACTATGGAAATCGATAAGATGAGATAACTAATCTCATATTTTTCCTTATCATCTGTATCATCTTCTTTTATTTTCGATCTATTCATCGATCTTTTTTTTTTCTAGGTACGTACGTTAGAGTTACCTATTACCTATATATACGACAAATCCGAAGAAACAATCGATTCGGAAGAAACTTTAAAATCACGAGCCTACAAATATCAAATTGATACTATCGATTCCACGATTTACGATCCAGAATTGCAAACACATGAATATTCTTCGGAATCATTGATGTATGATGACGATTCAATGGCAAACGTTTACAATTTAATTCTCAAGCCGAAATTGTACAGAGGATCGAAGAATAATCAGAATCAAAAAAGTACACCGATTTTGTATCTTCTACAAAATACAAAAAGATTAAATGACGTACAGAAACAATCGGATGTCGAATCGTATGTTTTGGAACGTAGAAAAGGGAATGATCATTCGGAGGAAGAATCTGAAACTGTTAATAATTCTACGTATTCTGAACGAGACGAAGATGAGTCGATTACAATAAACCCAAGTTCGATAGAAAATTCCGAGAAAATCGAAGAAAATTCTAAGATTGATGAAAATCAAGAAAACGTTGAAAATCATCGAACTCGAAGAGACGTCGAAGAGATGAATTCGATATTAATTAAAAAACTACCATTGTCACCGTGCGAAAGAAATAAAAAGACAAGGTCAAAACGATATGATTATTTGAATTTAAACAATGATCTTTCGATCGATTCATCGATCGAAAATCCAAAACGATTTTCAAAATTATTAAAGAAACCAAATCTTTTCGAAAGTATATTTGATAATCCAACAAAAAAATCATTATTATCTTTCGACACACGTTTCACAAAAAATCATCGAACCAACAAGGATCTTTCGAAAAGTGTCATTCCTTTTTCCAAAGACAAAGATCTTATGGAGAGTTTAGAACACATTTTATTCGATGATGACGATATAAGCGAAAAAGAAGAATATTTAACATCTGAAAAACATTCGATCGATCTTGACAAAGAAATACTGAATAACGAAATAAACCGTGAAAATGAAGATTTTAATGCGTATCGAGATACATTAAAAATGTTACCTTCAATGATACAAAAAAATAAGCTCGAACATCGACAATTGCAAGATACACAACGTATAAATAGTAATTCAAATAATGACGAGGTATATTAAAACAAATTTAAATTAATATTTATAATAAATTAAAAATAAACATTTTACATATGTATTAAATTTAATTAATCGATTTTAATTAATATTTTTTAGATAAGTACTTCACGATACAACAACAATATGTTTCAAAATAAAAACGAAATGTTTAAAAATCCGAAATTAAATTTAAAACAGATATACAGTTATATAAATGAAAATAATAATGAACAATTGGAAGATATAAATCATGAAGATTTAAATAAAGAATCAGAGAAACTTGATCAACTTTGGGAATTCAATCCATTATTAATTTCGGAAGAAGAAAACTATGTAGTAGATAATTTTTTGGAACCATTTTTACGGCACAATTCTCTAATGAAAAATAATGACCAAAAGAATGAACCGAATGGCAGTAATAAATCATCGTTCTTTCTTCAAGAGACTATTCCAAAATTACAAAAAGTAATAACCGAGAGATTTGACACAGCGCAGAACGTAACTGAGTCTTTGGAAGAATTTACGGAAAGCTTCGATAAAAAGTTCAACGAGACTCTACTGAAAGATGATCGAAATAAAACTGCAACTTCGTCCACGAACACGAATTTTTCAAATGATGATAGGCCTACAAGCATTTATCAAATGATTGTAACGAATGCGAAAAAATTGTTCACTTTCTTATCTGACTTTGTTCATATGCTCTATAGAAAATGATAAATTTATAATAACGTTATTTCATTTATATTTTATACGTTCATACCATTTCTTTTTAAAAATACAAATTATGCAACTTAGCTATAACTTTTTAATACTTAATTGAGAATATCAGATTTGTAATAAACTGTACACATGCGTCTAAATGTAAGTACATAAGAGAGAGAGAAGAAAAAATAAGGTAGTGCAATAAATGACATCTATAAATAATATTCTAGGATAATTATTACGATCCCTTTAAATCCTACGTTAATACACGCGTATACGCGGATGCGAATTAACTAAAATTGTGATTAAAGTCGAGAGATAATGTTTATTTTAATAAAAAATAATGACGTTACTTTGTTTAATATTTTTTACCGCTGTTACAAATAAATTCATTTCGTTTATAAAATATCGAAGACAGAAAGGTAATTAACAAGTGACATATTTTGCATTTTGTTATTTAAAGATTATCAACCGAACTGCATAATAATTTATGCAAATAATCAGAAAACTTCGTCTTGTTTGAAAAAATCTTTTCAGCCTATCGTCCAATGACGTGAATTTATATTTCGTAATACTATTAAACAACCATTTCGATTGCATAATTATGCAACGATGGCAAATATATGAAACCTTCGTCGAAAATTGCTTTTAAGAAAGCATCACGACGCTAAAGAGAATAGTGACCGCGTGTATCTGTTACAGTTCCATACAAAACGAGTATTATTGAAGATAAATTTTCTTTAAAACCCGTAAAGATAATAGCTACACAATTAAAACGTAACATGAATTTTATGAATATTAAATCGTTCGTTAAAAATATTGTAGTGTAATAAAGTATATTTATAAATCAATCGATAAAAATGTATAAAATAATAATAGTTTATTTATTGTGTGCTATCGCTATTATTAGTTCAGAACAATCAGACAATATCATCGACAATGTCAATCAAAAGGGGTGAGTTTTTTATTTAAATAAAAATTATAATCTTAATATTAAAAATAAAATGAAAGTGTTAACTAACTGTTTATATATTCTCTTCTAAACTGTCTCTGTAATAATTTCCATATATTAATTGTTTTTGATACTATATTTAAAACTGTGTTAATTAATTCGAACTATCGTACTCCTAGTTGCATCAATTAATTACATTGAAATTTTCTACGTATAAATATTAAAAATAACAGATACGAATATTTTGCAAAATCGAAGACATTAAATAATAATAATAAATCGAGACATTAAATAAATTATTTATTCCTTATTTGTATTTTTCATAGATTATCCATCACCGACAAGTATTCTTCGGACAAGAGAATAATGAGAGAAGATAGACGATTTGCAAGAGCTAAAAGATCCTTTGTATTTCTAGTACCGATTAAAGAGGAACACGAGGATGTAAATAACGAAATAACAGAGAAAAGCCGCCAAAGTAGAACAATAAAACGTAGTAAATCGGCACTTCATACTACAACGAATATACCATTAACTAAAAAATACAAGGATAAAACTGTAAAAGCCGAAAAAAGCAGAGAACCGTACGTAGGTTTTAATTTGTTGAAAGAAATTCGTAAAAAGCGGCAAAAAGACACAACCGACAAAAACAACGACGTCGAACTCGCGTCAGAAAAAAATATTTCCAACGAACCTTATGAGGCTTATCCGTCTGATAAAAAATTACGTGAAAATTCAAAAAGATTAGTGTGTTATTGTCGTAAAGAAGACTGTCAGGATTGTCAATCGAAAGCAAAATTGCTTACTCCTCATTCGAAGGATCCTCCAATAATCAAAACTAAACCGAAAAATGATAAACATCGAAAAATTATTCCAAACGATTACAGAATATCAGGAATACCATTACGTTTATCAAAACTTTATGAAGAAATTCCTTACGATTTAAAATCGAATTATGCGAATTCCGAACAGATGCAAATTTTACCGATAATTCATGGAATATCACCTAAAGTTTATCCCTTAACCGTGCCTTTCAGAGTCACTTACAAACAAGTTGAACCTCACATCGGCATGAATGCTCCGGTTTCTCAACAATATCAACAAAACTCAAGTAAGAAACAACAAACACCGCTTAAGCAATATATTCTTGCGACAAAGAATCAATCTGAAATTCTTCAAAAATCGAATATGTTGATTCCTAAAGACAATAAGAGAAACAATGATTTCTCGACGGCCATGAATTATCCTGAGCACGAAGAGCGTGACCTAAATTCGGAGAAAGAAATCGATGAAGATTCGTTCGATGCAAATATGCTAGAATGTATAAAACTGTACGGTCGTAAAGTATGCCTCCTTGCTGCTACAACAGCTTGCAAATCTTTGAATAAAAATAAAAATCAGAAAGATGAGAACGTTGAATCGATTCATTATTATTACGATACTACCGAACAATCGAATAATGAAGATCATTACGATTCCACGAAGCCCGATATGACAATAGATTCTAAGGAAAATAATTTTGATGATAATCTAATATCTACAAAACGATCGATTGGAAATTATAACGAAGATTATCACGATTCAACTACCTCGAATATTATCTTAGAACCTTCAGAATATATCATAACTAATACCGATAACTATCAAACTTCGAACGACGATTCATTTGCAAAACAATCAACAACGTATTATACTTCCGACGAAGATTATAATGATTCAAAAATTCCAGAATATGCGACTGCGAATCCCACAGAAATGTCTATTCTTCAAGCAACACAAAATTCACAAGAACAAGATCAATTATCTAAGACTGTTTTAACCGATTCTAGCGTAATTAATGATATCGAATATACAACATCAAGTTCAATAACGAATAATATTAACGTCGATGATTCTAAGGCTACTAACAAAGACAATAACTTGACTGATACAATAATAGATGAAAGTAAGATTCATTACACAACACATCTTCAATTAGATTATTCAGATATACAAGAAATAACAAATAGTTATTTTACTTCGCAAAGTTTCGATAACTTTGATGAAAATATCAATAGCGATCCATTTACTTACGATTATAATTTATATAATAATAATCTGACAAATTTAAAGGACTATTCACCGAACGTGCAAGCTACAAACATTCCAGATATAACGAACGATCAAACTAACTCAGAAAATGTTTGGTCGACTGAAACTAATTTTATCGAAAATCAAATTTCAACCGATTCGACTATAGAGAATAATCTAGACAACGATGAAACGACTACAGAAGATAACAACGATTCGTTAATAAAAGAACAGAACGAAGATCGAGAAGATGAAAAGAATGATCCAGAAAAGGAATCAGCTTTAAAATACGATACACAAGATTCTTCTTCGTCTATAAAAAAAACAGAACAAACTACTATCGATTCATTTTTAGGATATACCACTTCATCTTTAGATTATGATACGAATATTGTAGATGTTTTTCCGACAGATATTTCAAATCAGTATACTTTGTCAATCGATATCACTTCACCGATAAAATCTATAGAAAATGAAGCAAAAACAATGATCGATGATTATACAATTCCTGTTACACTTTCGACGACAAACGAAATAAAACTTCAAACTCATCAAGACTTAACTACCACCGAAGAACCAACAACAATGGAAATTGCAACTGAAAAAGAAACCCATGACAAAATTAATGATTCTATCGTTGGATTGTCTAACGAAGAAAGATTCGTTAAATTGTCTGAAGACTTCGAGACAACCTCAAATCCAATCACGATCATCGGAGATTATACGAACACTGATAACGAAAATAGTATTCTCGAAAACACTTCAAAATATGATATTGAATCGACAATGCCAAATTTGTCGTTCTGCAACAGCACACAGCTCGTAAATTCAATTAAAACAATCATAAATAATTTCAACTTGAAAAATGTAAATCTCGAAGATCCTAATGATTCTAAGAAAATTTCAGATAATGTAGAACTGTCTCCAGAAATCGTTGGAATTCCAAATTTGCGATCTCTCTTATCGCTGACACCAGTCGAAAATGTGATCATAAAAAGGGTGAAAGATCATTTATCGAAAATAACCGGAATACCTAAAACCGCATTGTTTGGTGAAGAATCAAACAACGTGATTAAAAATACACTTAGAAAGACATTGAATCTTTTACCGAACGTACAATCAGAACTTCCACCAATGACAGTAGAAGAACATCAATTTCGAGCTGGACATTGGACCACGAATTTAGTGACTCTTCTTCCACTTACATCGTCCGAACGAACAAAAGATCAAAGTATTTCTCGAAGATTACAGAATCATTTAAAAGATCTCATTTATAATCCTGCGGTCGGTTTAGAGTCAGCTAAACACAACGCTGTGCAAAATATCATCATCCAAGCTGCGAAACACCAAATAGAAAATGCGAACGATATGGAAATAAAAGAAGACACGATTCGAGATTTGTTAGGTAATGTTTTACAAAATAACTCGTATGATCCAGATCAACGTGATGCAAAAAATAATTCTGAAAAAACATGGATGGTAGAAGCTACACATAATTACGATGAAACGACGACAGAAAACATTATCTCTATGAAAGATAATCAATTCGAAACTTCAAAAGGTGCGACCGATAATTCATTTACCGAGTCATATTCTAACGATTTCATAACAGATAAAGAATTTCCAAAAACGGACATAAATAAAATACAACCAAGTGATTATTCCAATGATGTCCGAGATAACTACGTTTCTAGCACTGAATTTTATCGAGAAAATCTTCAAAATGATCAAAGCAAAGAAACCACTCATATTTACGAAACAATGTTGACAAGAAATGTTGCTAACATAAATGAAGAAACTCTCGAAATATCTCAGCCTGAAAAACAATCAAATCAAAGTAACAGCAATAAAGGGAAGACTAATGAATCGGAAGTACTTAGGTTACCACAAAATTCCTTTGTCGGAGTTGGTAATCCTAGAATTGGAGAGATCGCTTCGGCGAATGAAGAATTCTTGCAAGATACAGAGAAAGGTCGTCTTTGTAAGATAGAGAGTTGTACCAGTACACACGAAATTGTTACTAAGTTTAACAAAAGGGTTAAAACAACGAGGAAGTATTACGGGTCAAAGGGAATGGATACTTCTTTCGAAAGAGATCCAATAATTTCGAAAGCTCACGAAGAAGATAACATTACGAGTAACTTAGAAAAGAACGAAAATAAGAAGGAAAATGTAAACGAAAGCAACGATGACGACTCAACGACTTATAAAAGTTTAAATCATCGAGATTTCGATTCCGAAGAAGATTTCATTTACAAGGAAAAAGCTTTTAAAATGAAGACGGATGATATCGATAATGATAAAAATGATCTACGAGATTTACAAAACTCAGAGTTATATTACGTAGGAGACAACGTGAAATTTCCATTGGAAATCAAAAAAATGAAAGATGGCTCGTACATTTTGTTGATCTCGAAAAAGATATGTGAAAACGTTTTAAAAAAAAATTGTCCCTGTTGCGTACCACTCGATGGAAACGTACGTTTGATAAAAAGAAATACGAAAGAAATTAGCAATGACAATAATAATGCTTTCGATAGGAAAAATAATCAATACTCCGAACAAAGATCGAAAATAATAAAATCGAACCCATCGAAACAACGAATAACGAGATCGATGATAGTAAATAAAAAATTAAACGATTCGGACGAAAATAATTACGAAATTTTAACGATGCCTGTAATGGCTTTCGCTAAGAAATATAATTTAAGATTAAATCTTGATGATATAGAGGAAGATGACGTAAAAGAAACAAAAGATATTTTCGTTGATGAAAATGATGAACGTGAAGAAAACAATCCTGTTTTTCAAAGAATGAAATTCGTGAAGAAAATGCAAAACAATCATGAGCCTTATAGACAACAACGTGCAATTAAACAAAAATCAAACAGTAGTACAGAAATATTAAAAAATTTAGTAAATTGGTTAAGAACGTTATTTGTCAATTGAATAACGTCTACGTACAAATATATAGTATAAATAAATTATACAAATCTTATTCTTTTTGTAATTCTTTTTTAATATTTTTAAAAGAATAATAAAATAAAAAATTAATCAAAAATCAACTGACCTTTTCCTTTCATAAATTATTTTATTGCATTTTCATTCACTTTTATAACCTATTTAAAGTTGTATTATATCGCGAATAATTAATAATCAATCAATTATAATCAGCATAATATTCCTACTCGTTTTTCGTGACAAGAATATTCACAAGATTTAAAATATTTATAATATCTTGTAATTATGTAAATTTGATTATTGAATTAAACATTTTTTTTTATTAACTGTTAACGATTGTCAAAAAAAGAAAAATAAGGATATTACGAATATATTAAGAATACTATACATGA
The DNA here is from genome assembly GCF_905475345.1 of Vespula vulgaris. NCBI lineage: Eukaryota > Metazoa > Arthropoda > Insecta > Hymenoptera > Vespidae > Vespula > Vespula vulgaris. Next base: position 7,449,282 of record NC_066587.1, on the reverse strand, counting down.
TTACGTCGCACTAAGTTCGATTGTTGATAATGTAGAGAGTGATACGAACAGGTAAGCAACATTCATACTGCACACATTATACCTCTTCTGACATACTGTGACGAAGGTATTTAAAATTATATTCAGTACAATATATGCAAGGTCGTGTGTTTATACGAAACTTGACAGCTTTATTAACGTTATTATAAAATGGGTTTATTTGGTAAAACCCAAGAAAAAGATCCAAAAGAAATGGTTAGCATTAAAATATAATAAAATATATTTCTATTACTTACAATATGTTTTATTACAGGTCCAAGAATGGACTCATAAATTAAGAAAAGAAGGTTATAATTTAGACAGACAAGTTAGAGGTGAGTCATATTACTGACAACAAAATGTAACTATTAATTGTTAATATCTAAAGTATTGTGTTTATGCATAGCAATTCAAAGAGAGGAAGATAAAGTAAAGCGTTCCTTAAAAGAAGCAGCTAAAAAGAATGACAAAGATGTGTGTAAAATTCTTGCTAAAGAAATTATTCGAGCTCGCAAAGCATGTAATAAACTGTGTACATCAAAAGCTCATTTGAATTCAGTAGCTTTACAAATGAAAAATCAATTAGCAACTATAAGAGTTGCAGGTTCTGTATCTAAATCTACAGAAGTTATGCAAGCTATGCAGTCGTTAGTGAGAGTGCCTGAAGTTGCAGCCACTATGAGGGAATTATCAAAAGAAATGATGAAAGCTGGTATTATCGAAGAGATGTTAGATGAAACTATGGATTCTATTGAAGAATCCGAAGATATGGAAGATGAAGCTGACGAAGAAGTTGATAAAGTAATTAAATCTATGAAGCAAACTAAACTTAAATGTTTTATATATAAAATGTTATACATAAAATACAAACGACTTTGCTGTTTTAGATTTTATGGGAAGTTACAGCGGGACAACTTGGAACAGCTCCTGCAGTTGTTACAGAAACTCCTGGTGTCGTTCCATCTACATCTGTTGAAGTAGAAACAGAGGATGTAGATGATGATAAAGAACTTGAAGAAATGAAAAATAGATTACAGAGTCTACGCAGTTAGTCTTAACACATAAATTATTTATATGTTGATAACATTATAAGTATGTGACATCTTTTAAAGTTACATTTGTTAGAAGAATGAAAATAGTGAATGAAATAACATCTATATTAGATTAAATTATCTTAATTAAGCTTTGAACACATCTTAATACACTTATTTTTACAGAACACAGTATAATTTAAACTTACTGTAAAAATTCTAAACATACGCAAGTTTCTAAACAATGTTACTTTATTACAAGTTTTATATGTATATTTAACAATCTTTATATCTTTGTTATAAGTATTATATTTTACCAAATATTCACTATTCATGTTAAAAAATAAACTGAAAAGCTGGCTTTGAAATTAACATTACTTATGCTAATTTATTTTGATAATGTACAATAGAAAAATATTGTGCTAGTATATTCGTTGTAATTAATAACAAACTTTATAAAATAAGCTGGGACAATATGTCAAAATTAATATTTATGTAAACAATAATCATAATAGTATAATGATAATTATACAAGCAAGTAATACATAATAATTCACTAATGAAATCAATCACGAACATAATATTTATAAATAATCTTATATAACCAGATGACTATCACAGAACGAACTTTCATTTGAAATTATAACACTTCTGGTTATATGTAAATATTGTATTTATATCAGCATTGTAAAGTAAAAACTAATTAAGATTATAATCAACTAAACTATTTCATAAAATTATTGTATAATATGCTTATGTATACATTTATAATTAAAAAGCGATAAAATAATAATTCTCTCTCATACGCTTGATTTTATTTTTTTCGAAATTTTATATCTTATCTTCCACACTAAAAATGACTCTGCATGAAGCATCTTTAAAACAACCTCTTGGTATAGTATGCAATTGCACTAAGTATGCAGAAATTGTTAAAAATTTTAAAGTGTATACTATTGGAACAACAAATCCTGTGATACCTAAATTGGACATAGGTAAACTAATCTCTATTGATATTAAAAGAATAAATGAATATATAGTGTACATTAAATATTCTACAATATACTAGATCCCACTATTTCCACTCCAGTTGTTTGGATTAAAGATAATATACAACGTGATCAAGAATTTGACAAACCGACTTTTTATTGTACTCAATGTAAATTTGATGAAATTAATGCATCTAATATAGAAAAAAAATGGATACCGATAACATTGGATCTTATATCACCAAAGTTCGAATTCACAATATTTTTGTTTTCATTTAAAAGGATTTCAAAGCATAAATTTTAAACTATTTTTTTGTTTTTAGGGAATTACGTCCTAACTTAAGTTACCTATATACAGCAGGATTGAATACTCAATCTACAGAATTATCAACTTTAACTGACATGCTTCCTCATAAAGGTAGAGTAATTAAGCAAAAAGATATCAAATGGGGAAGTGATTTTTGCTCAATGCCAGTAAAAATGACTAATGAACCAGAAACACACTTTGGTAAAATAAAAGGATGCTTTACCACTTGGGCAGAGGGCTATATTCTTACTACTGGTTATAGCCCTTTTTAATTATAAACAATACCTAATCAATAAAGACTAATAATGAGTTTTTTTTTACAGTATCCTCTATGATATTTTATTTTATTTTTCTTTATTAACTTGAACATTCACTTTCAAAATTTTAGGTTATAAAATAAAAACGATATATGATTTTGTTAAGATAAAAATAATTGTCTCGTATAATATAATGAACATGTTTACTTAATATGTTGCTTATTACAAATTTTGTCCCATAAGAAAACTAAATTTTAATAGTAGTATTGCAATTTATAATTGAAGATTATTTTTACATAAATGATTTTCATCTTATATTTTGTTTTAGATTATGTTATCTTATAAACATACATATGTTAAAAAGTAATACAACAAATTTTAATTACTGTTAATTAAAAAACTTATTATATATATATATATATATATATATATATATATATATATTCATACATACATACATACATATATATATAGAGCCCGGCCGCGCCGGGCCAAGCCAACCCTACATATATTTTATATATATATATATGATACACTTGTAGAATTTTAAATTAAATGTAGCTTCTGCAGTTTATTTTCCATAACTATAAATTTGATGAGGATCATAACATATGATTTCAATGGCAACAATTTTAAAAACAAATTAATACAGCTTTTGCTTTTTTCCTTTATAGAAAAGTAACATAGCGCTTAATGATAAAAATTTTGTACTCTACCTAAATCTTCTAAATGTTTTAACCATTAGTACTTATTGTAACATTTGCTACAAAGTCTTTACATAAAAATAAGATTTCATAAATTATATTGACACAATTGTCAGTTTCAATAACTGTAAATATCTGCCTATTCTTTACATTATAAGTATAATAATATTTTTCTGATACAAAAAAGATCTTAAACTTCGTATATATCATGTACAATTTTTTTTTTTTTGAAAAATAGTATTATGAATTATGTTTATAAGTGATCAATCACCATATTAACAATAGAAAGTTTTATCTGTGCTCTTGCTTTCGTAGGAAGTTTATGCATGTGAGGAGCAACTTTACGAAGAAAATATTTAACTTCACTTCGTATAGGAAAAATAGTTCTTCGCATTGTTAATTTTTTTCTTCGATTACGAGTTCTCTTCTGTGGTTTCATAGGTAAAGCTTCCACCTCTTCGAAATCCTCAAAATATTCATTTTCTTTAATATTTATGGCATCTTCATCATCTTCTAAAACTTCAAAATCATGTGGTAGCATAATTTCTCCATGCTTCTGATCATCTTGATCTTGTTGTTGGTCTTGTTCTTGATCTTCATCGTGTTCTTCTAATTCTATCGTTTTATATGTACTTGCTATAGGCTCTGGAGAATCTGATAGCAATTCAATAAGGTTTTTATCTGAAGTTTGTTCTTCTTCTTTAATTATTGGTATAGTGGCAATTACTTGACCATTCTTCATTTTTGTTTGTAAATTTTTCTTACTCTGCCTTCTACCAGTTTTTACAGGTTTTTGTTTCTCTTGCTCAGGAAGATTTATTTTGATTAACAAACCAGGAGGAATGCTCGACAAACTATGAACTGGTATTGGATTACCCAAACTAGATAGATCACCAGTAAATGGTAAAATAACTTTCTTTATACTACCAGGAATAGTATTAGTGATATTAGATGCAATATTATTTGTTATTGTTATTGGCTGATATTGATCTGTATATTGAAATTTCCAATTTGAAGTAGGAGGCAAAGGTAATTTTTTTACCATTAGATTTTCTATATTATTAGGATCAGGCTTTGGAATGTTAATTACAGTTGGCCTTCTACATTTGCCACGTTTCTTTGCTAATGGTGTAGGCTTATTATCTACCTTTGGTTTTTTACTAGATACTAGAGGTGTCGAAGACCCTGATTTTCTTATTCCTTTAGTAGTTGTAATAAAACCAGAGTTCTCATTTATTTCTTCAGTCATCTCTTCATCATGTGCATTTTCATTAGAATTTATAGAATTTGTTAAAGAAACATCCTTTATTGTTGGAACTGCATCGCAAGGACCTATTTTATGAAAACTTTGACCCGTTTGAAAATGCTTTGAACATAATACTAATTTCCGTATTTGATTGGGAGACATTTTCAATAAATCCTCTCTACCCAAGAATTGGCACCATCTTAGACATCTTCCTATCTCATAAGCAGGAAATGGATGAAATTTATACCTTTCAGTTTTATTTCTTGGATCAGATCTAGATCTACCACATGCAGCACAAGCTTGACTTTCTAGAACAGCAGGTGGAAATGGATCTAATTTCTTTGTCTTCTCTATTGCATTATACACTTTTGTTTCTGTATCTAATCCTAGAATATATTCTTCTGATGAATCTGCATCGTCAGGATTACGAATATTAGGGACAGCATTGTCCACTAATCTACTTTTATAACCTTGCATAAACTGTGAACGATCAAAATGTTTTGAACAAATATAACAAAATAATATTTCTTTTCTCGTTAATCTATAATAAGAATCTACACCAACAAAATCAAGCCATTTTAAGCATCGAAATTCTTCTCCTGGGAAATGATGAAAAGTAGCTCCGTCATAAGTTAAATCTGGCGGATCCCGACGATATCGACCACATAATACACATGTAATGTTGTATAAGCTTTGTTTTGGATCATAGATTGATGGTACTGCTGTACTATTTAATTTATCGTAATACTCATTCAAAAAATCTTTCTGTTCAAAATGTTTAGAGCATACCATTCTTTGCAGAAGTTGTTTCTTTGTAAGTTTATATAAATCTTCACGACAACAAAATTCCAACCATTTTCTGCATCGTTCCTCATCATTAACAGGAAAACCAAAAAACATATATTCTTCTTCTTTATTATTTGGATTCATACGCGAACGTCCACACACAACACACGGATGAGGCATTTTTTATTGACTTTATGCCTATTCACATTCATCAAGTAAACAATATCATTTTGTTATGATACTAGCATTAAGAGGTTACTGTCACCATGATATTTAAAGTGTCAGAAACTTTCAAGCTTGACTATTAATCTTGCGGTTTTTTATTTTAAATTAATCCTTGCTATATTTTGCAAATATCTTTAAATCACTGGAATTGGATGATTATATAGTCTTTTTTGTCTCTGCATATATTTACTTGAAGGAAAATATTGTAATAAACTTCCCATTGAATAAATTATCGATACAGTTTGTAAGATAAACCTGTATATTGAAGTATTTAAGCTTATCGTGCAATCTTAATCGCCTGATAAAAGAAAAAATATTCAATTTTTTAATATAAAATATTTTCATTCTCGTACTTAAGAGGTTATGTTACATGATACTATTTTACAGCGTCTCCTATTCAACTTATAGAGGAATACGCACTAAAGAAATATGAGTAGCCAATATGTGTGACCAATCCGCTGTCTTGAAATATACGTAATCATGAAAATTATCACGTAAAAGAATGCACCTTATTTGTTAAAAATAAAATCCGTCAAAGTTGCACCATATAGAGAAGATATATAGCAAATCCCTTGGTTAGTAAGTGGATAATACTAGTATTGAAAGCAACCATTATTCAGTTATTTAAAAAAATGTATTGCTACTAATATACTATTCTATTTATTTTAAAATAAATACTCTGTGCTGTATTTATTTTTAAAATATTTCTTTTCATTTAAATCTGTGATTTGCTTTGATATTTTATTGATATTATATTATTTTTCTAGGGACAAATTTTCACAGATCTAAATATTTGGCAACACTGTAAAAAAATTATATAAGATTTCTACGTGACGTTTATGATTTCTTCGATATTTTGATTTATATCTGTTATATATATGCCATACATGACTAACCTAAATCAATGCAAAACTTGAAAATATATATTTCAAAGTATTAATAATTATTAATAACAGCGAATAAAAGTATTAAACATGGCAGAGAATTCTAACAATCAGTATGATATCAATGGACAATATTTTAATCCAGATAATTACTTACACAAGTTATTAAAAGTATGTCATTTATATTCTGTCAATTTAAATTTTTCAAATCCAATTATCTTCATTACAAAATTTATATATTTTGCAGGAATATACATTGAAACAGATTATGGATCATGAGGCTGAAATAAAAAGGGATACACAAACTTTGCATTCAGACATGCAAACATTAGTGTATGAAAATTATAATAAATTTATATCAGCAACAGATACTATTAGAAAGGTAGTTCGAATGATCGAATGTTTATAAATTAATTGTAAATGACTGCTAAATGATTTTTGAAATTTTTAGATGAAAACTGATTTTAAAGGAATGGAAGATAGTATGGATTTACTTGCAAAAAATATGGATAGTATAACATCATTTTCAGAACAAATTTCTTCAACCTTACAAGGGACTAGACAACAAATTGCTAGACTATCCTCTGTTCATACTCTTCTAAAGAAATTACAATTTTTATTTAAATTACCAGGCAATCTAAAAGAGAAAATGAACGAAGAAAATTATACTCAAGTAATATTTTTGATTTATTATAAAGCAAACATAACATTCATTTTCTAAAGATAATTTTATAGACCTGTGTTATTTTAGGCAGTACAAGATTATATAAATGCACAACGTGTACTTGATCAATATGGTAACATGCCTTCCTTCCAAGGAATTCAAAAAGATTGCGAAGAAATTTTAGAAGAATTAAAATCTAAATTAAGAATGCAATTTCATAAGAGAGATGTGCCAACTAAAGCTTTGGCAGAAAACGTAGATCTTCTGTTACAATTAAAAGAACCAGCTGATTCATTGTGCGATGAATTTTTGATTCATGCAGAAGGCAGATTGACAGAACAATTAGATATACTGAAGGATATGTGTGAAAATGATATGATAGAATTTATAGATAAGGGTAGTTCTGGATTTTTAAGCGATTTATGTCTTATAGTTATATCTTATAATAATATGTTCATAAATAGAGTGTCCTTAGAAGATAATGATTTCTCAGATGATTTTGATACAATAGCTCTTACTCGTTTAAATAACTTTATTACAAGAAATATGGAAAAGTATTTTGATCTTGTCAAAAAAAGAGTCGAAAATGTAGCTGATACTGCAATATTAGTAAGAGCTCTTGATAGATTCTATAGAAGATTACAAATCATAAATATGCCGTGTCAAGAAACAGATTTTGCCGAGTAATTAAATCAATAATTCTCATAAATTTAATAATAGAAAAATATTCTAAAGTTTTAATGCTTTTTAATCGTTACATTTTAGAGCAAGCATTGATATAGTTTTAAATGCAGGAAGAAAACAATGTCGCAATCATTTACATTCTTTGAAACAACATTTGAGCGAAGCATTAGCCAAAGTGAGACAAACATTAGCTGTCAAAGTTAGAAAAGAAAAGCCAAGTCAAGAAGGAGATAGTGGATTAGCAGAACTTCAAGCACTTTTGATTATGCCTATTATTGAAAAAGTCAAAGGAGTTTTACAAGATTTATTGGTTTGTCTTTTATTTGATGTACCTTTTTAAAATATTTACTCTATTGTACCATGTACTAATTAATTTTCTTTATCATTTGAACAGGTATTTTTACAGCCAGATTTATCATTCAGTTTAAAGACACAATTTTTACATAACTTCTGTGTAGATGAAGTTAGAGAAGGATTAATTGTTGGATTTTTGCACCATCTAACAGCAATTGCAAGTGGATTTTGTACAGGCTCAGATGTCCCAAAATTTCCACCTACTCTCTTTTTATTACTTAGCAAAATGTGTATCGAGTATAAAGAGAATAATGTACGGTATCTGGTACGTTTAACGAACGCAATTAAATTATTTATTAAATTTAATGTTTACTATTGAGTTATTTAATTATTACATTAAATTCAATGTAATGAATTATTAAGTTATTTTCGATTATATATTTTAGTTAAAAACAACGGATAATCTGTTTAATATCGAACAATACGCGTCATCCGAAAACATCATTACACCAGAATCAGAGATATGTGAAAATTTTCAAATGGCGGCTCAAAATTTATTAAATCATTATGTCCGTATTCAAGGCTTAGCTGTCTCACAGTTAATAAGAAAATCTGTCGAGACCCGAGATTGGTTACATACAATGGAACCAAGATCAGTCAGAATCGTTATGAAAAGAGTCGTTGAAGACATAACGGCAATTGATTCTCAAGTTGCCGCATTGTACGATGATATAGACGGACAAGTTGACAGAAGTAGCGATAGTAGCAGGAAAACGCATAGGTATATACGTAAGATGAGATCTATAATTTTGTCATTTCCGATTCGATTTAATGTTTAATTTATCGTTTATTTTATTTCAGCGTTAGTACATCAAGGCATCATTATAGATCTAATTGGTCCTCGTACACACCGAATCGCTTGGATTCTTCTTTAGCGCCGAATATTCATAAATTATTTTCCGAACGTATCGAAATATTTTCATCGGTTCAATTCAACAAAGCTTCTATCTTAACGGGAATCATCAAGATCAGTTTAAAGGTAATTTAGCGTATCATAATTTATAAATAATATTAAACAAGGGACAACGTGGTTGACGTATATAGGAAGAAATATACTTTTAGCATGTAAAGTACTCTAATAGGTGCAGGTGCTGCACAGCAGTCCCAATGATAAAATAGCTCAGCTATTATCCACTTTGTATCGCGTATGTACATTATACTCTCGCGTCTGCATTGCTCTCTCATATTGCACGTAATTCGCGCTACGCAATATATTTTACACTTTTATATGGTTAAGATTTACCCTTTTTGCTCCTTCTCGTCCCTTTCATTATACAAAGATTATAATACTAATTTTGTAACATTCTTTTAGACATTTTTGGAATGCGTCAGATTACGAACACTTAGCACAAACGGCTTACAACAGATACAAGTCGACACACATTATCTCCAGCTTTATCTTTGGAAATTCGTTTCGGACGAAAAGTATGTATGACGATCTTTCATCGAACTTTTTTTTTTTTTTTTACAAATAAATCGATATCCTCCATAATATAATTCTAATATTTTCTGTTCCAGCGTCGTTCATTTCCTTTTAGACGAAATCCTTGGGAGTGCAGTTCATAGATGTTTAAGTCCGATTCTGATGGTACCAACCTTAGTGGACATTATATGCGAAAAAGCATAATTATCTTATCGATAATAGAATTGTCTTTTATTTTATACAGTTTACAATATGTACATAATTATTTATTTATAACAAATATTCTTAAAAGATGCAAAATAATGCAAAAAGATGCAAAATAAAATTTATCTATATATCAAAATATATGTAGAATTGTTTGTGTCGTCGTCGTTTCGCTTCACTAGGAATTCGTCAAGAGGATAATACCGAAAACATTTACAACGTATCGCGATTAAAATTATCATTACTTAGATACTGACTCATTATTCTAGACTAAGAATAATATATTAGAAAATAATTGATAGGATCGTTTCTTCTCGTCTTCTTGTCGCCTACGCGTATCGAAGTATTGAATAATCGAGTTCTATGTTAGACTATTGTTAATTTGAGTGCAACGACATAATTTCTTACAACTCTTCCTTCTCCTTCGTACGTTCAATTTCACTTCAAATTCCTCTCTCTCTTTTTCTCTCTGTCTTTCTCCTTTTTTTCGCTATACTATCCTTTTCTTCTCTCTCGTACAGTATAAACCCATCAAAGTTGAGATACGGTGTAAGTAGAAAGGTCAAACGATTGTAATAAGTCTTAACCATCTATCACATTCTACACTTCCAAACTTTACGATCTTATTAGTTCAGGCTACTTAATGACTTTTAATAATATACATGTATGCACACATATATACAAACACATACATATATAAATATAATTATCATTATATTAACTACCGACTCGTTTCATGAGCTTTTTTTTCATAAGGAAATATTTCTTAAATGAAATTTATCTTTCATTTTGTATTCTCTGCATTTTCTTACTCATTGATGTTCTTTCATATAATAATCAAGAGATCAGAATCTGTGGTTTATAACCGATTAAGTAAACAAAGCAACATATAAAAATTATTAATGATGGATCATCACGTTCAATGACCGGAGAGTCCAATAGCGTGTGGAAAGGTGCCAAGGGAAAAAATAGGTCAAGAGTTTATGGGTAGTACATCGGGGTACACGACGTCGTACCCTCTTGGCAGTGGCTCGAGTTAATTCGAACTTCCTCTCGCTGGATGAGATTCATTCTCCGAGTATCCGGCGTGGGCCTACGCACCGCATTCTACCTAATTTAATAAACTCCTCTAAATTACCCGTCGGGGCCGTGCCTCGCGACTTAATCACGAATTTCCCTGGAAATTTAGGAAAAATAATCCGTCGAGACTTTCGACTTTTCTTGCTTCGTACGCGGATACTCGAATAAAATAAAAAAAAAAAAAAATAACATTTTTTCCCTCTTATCTCTACTCGAATAAAAAGTTCGAATGAAGAGGAAAAAAAAAAGAAAGAAAATTTCTAAATTCGTTTTTTTACATTCTATTTTATTTTACCGTTTCTTTTTTTTTTTTTTATTTTTCGCTCGTCAAAGGACGATTACGATCTTCTCTAGAGAGTAAAGACGGTCGAGAGAAATATGCATATGTGGCACACGTGATCACAGAAAACACCTGTGCATGTGTAACTACTTCATTACGTACATTTGCCAGTAGCTCAATTTCCAAAGACGTATTTCATTCCTGGCTATACTGCCAACATATCTACCTAGCTAATTCATTTATTGTAAAATTCAGGAGAAAAAGAAATAAGTTTGAGGAAAAAACAATCATCGTTTATTTCTTTCTTACTATAGTCTACTTCGACGAATCGCGAAAATCCAATAAGTGTGTCGTATGTCAAGGATGAAATATATCTTGTCGTCGTCGTCGTCGTCGTCGTCGTCGTCGTCGTCGTCGTCGTCGTCGTTGTCTATCGACATTTACGGATATCCCTAACATATGCGAGTATTAACGACTATTGCGACTTCGTGTGAAGAAAAATAATGATGACATTCGTTTATCCATCAAACGATTTCATTTACTTTTTTACGAATCAAGATCGTTCCTGGTATGAAGTTCGACGGTTTGATATTATTCAAAGAATTTCTTGTAAGAACGAAGAGAGTTATTGCGTGGAGGGATAAGAGGATTAAAGATTATTCGTTTCGATCAGTGAAGAATATAAAATACAAATGCACGTGTGGTGAAAGAAAAAGAAGAAGAAAAAGAAGAAGAAAATAGAAGAGAAAAGAAAAAAAAAAGGACGATTGTATATCAATAAAATTCTTCGTTCCTTTAAAATGGATAAAGTGGGCCCGCATGGGAAAAACTATGGAGGGTAGTGACTGCTCGCGTATAAAGTGCGATTATTATGAAATGACTAAAGCATTCGGGAGTGACAGAGAGAGAAAGAGAAAGAGAGAGAGAGAAAGAGAGGAAAAGAAAAAAACCAAGTAGCATGTAATAGTAGTTACATTCTATAGATACAGTGTTCGAAGCATGAGGGCCAGTGCGTGTCTGGCTTGCTTGTCGTTTAATCGGCGAACCCGTCCCTCTTTCTTCTTCTTCTTCTTCTTCTTCTGCTTCTTCTTCTTCCGTCAAGCTACGTACAAGGCCCTCCATTTGCTATTGTTTGCCAATTTATGGACGAATCCATCGAACGATGGATGACGTTTCCAAATGCCCTTCCTTATTCTCTTCTCTTCTCTTATGTGTCCTGTGAAAGGAAATTCTTCGAATTGACGTATCTGCACTTTGAACAGACTGTTGATTTATGTTGATTGGGAGATAAGAATTTTTTCGAAAATGATATCGGTTAATGATAATTACTTTTATAATTTTTTTCCTTTTCTCTCTCTTTGTTTCTCTTCCTCTCCTCTTTTTTGTTCTCTCTCTTCTTTTTTTCTAACTTAACATTGATAAAAATCCATTGTAAACGCATGGAAATATTTTGGATATATTTTTATTTCGTTTTATTTTCTGTTTGTTCATTTGTTTGTTTCAGGCAACAAAGGAGAACAATGGATTTTCCTGAAGTTCGATAAAGATGTTTCGATTTGTGACCGTAACGATGGGCGATATGAAGTCACGCTCGTTGTTGCGTTCACAAATCAAACTATCTTTTCTACGCTTGTTATCTCAACGAAAAGTTCTACGAGATAAAACAATTTATTCTCGTTCGATCTTTGTCCTAGGTATTTTTCCATCATTAAATATCGGATTTCTGAGGATATTCCGAGAAAATTTTACGTATTCCCTAAAATTTTGAACTTTAATCGGTCCTCGAACTATATAATTTACTGCACGACTCTACGATAAACTCAGTCGGTAAGAAACGGGCGACGGTGAAGGAAACTCAAGAGAATTTTTAAAAGAACATCAAAAGAAAATATCAAATTAGTTTTTTCACGTGCTAAGTAGTAGTGCCGTAGGTGATGAAAAAGAAATTCACCTAGACACGATTACTTTTCATGTGGGAAAGCATATAAGATATTAAAGATCATTAAAGAATATTACTCTTGTTAATTCAATTTCAAGATTAATGTTACATGACTGATTCGCTTTGTATAAAGAATGATTGTATAATGAGTATCACGATTTAATTTTAATGCTTTATAATAAAAGAAAGAACAAAAAAAGAAAAGAAAAAAAAAAAGAAACAATGAATTCGTTTCTTACAAAAAGTTTTTCTTTCTAATCTAAGACTTGTCACAAATTCAAAAAAAAAAAAAAAGAAAATAGAAGGAAACAAAATAAAGGGCACGAGCGAGATTTATTCACGTTTTCAAAACTTATCTTTTGTTTCAAATTCAAACTAGATCACGATAGTGGCGAGATCGCGCGTTACCGTTGAACAAACGCGTAATCTCGTGATCGTCAGGGCCAATCACGTTGGACGATCCGAGAGCAATGAGGACCGATCGAGCCGGTGAATGGTTTGATAACGGACCGGGTGTACGTAGTATGTGTTGAGTATAAGAGAGAAAGAAAGAAAGAGAGAGAGAGAGAGAGAGAGAGAGAGAGAGAGAAGAGCGATGAAGAAGGAAGGGAAGCATATTGCTCGGTCGATCATTCAGTGACTCCTTTCCTCACCGTCCGGCACTGATTTCAATTGGTAAATTGACTTGGAACGGAGAGGGAAAAAAGTAGTGAGAGGAGAGGAGAAGAGAGAAAAAGAGAGAGAGAGAGAGAAAAGAGAGAGACAGGACAAAATGGCGTGTTGTCAAGGGGAGGGACGAAAGAGAAAGAATTCGTACCAGTAGGGTCCAGTAGCATCGTCTCTACTAACCACCATAGAAAGGTGACGATACTCGTGATGGTGATGGCTACGATGATACGGTGATGGTGATGACGATGGTGAGGAGGACGATGGTGGTGGTTGCGACGAGGAGCTTCTCTTGCAAACCGTTAATAGGTAGTGAACGCCGCTTGAATGCTTAATGCACCGTGTTTCTAGGTTTAAATTGACCAATCATTTCCCGCGCGGTGAGGAGCGGCTAATTACTCTCTTCGCCGGACTATATTAAGCCAATCAAGAGAGGTTTATCGCTCAGTCGTCGATCCACCCTTGTCACGGTTGGCCGCGCGTTTTCTTTCGAGTTCTTCTTCCATAAAAACGTACGATACCTATTCAATTCTCTTTTTCTCTTTTTCTCTTTTTCTCTATATTCTTTCCCCTCTCTTTGATTTTTCTCTTCGTTTTTCTCTCGTGCGCGCGCGAATCGCGCGATGCGGGATCGGTCGAAGAGACTTCGAAGAGAACAGTTGTTCAGTCATGCTCGATCGTTCTCCTCGCTATCGTTGTTACTCTCTCGGTTTCGGTTCGGGTTTTTTATGCCTAATATTTCTCTTCCTTCGTTTTCTTTATTTCCTATTGATTTCTTCTTTTATTCTCCATTTGGTTCCTACACAACAAAACGACGAGGATGAAGAAGAGAAAAAGAAGAAGAAGAAGAAGGAGAAGAAGCAAACGAAAGAAATTGATCCTGTTTTCTGTGAATTGATCTTGGAATTAACGATTATTCTATTCTTCCTTAATTTTTGTTTTTTTTTTCTCTTTTATTGGCATGGTATCGATGCGAACGAAAAAAAATATATTTTTCATCGTTCTTCATGAAAAGAAAGAAACAGAAAGGGAAAATCGAGATAAGAAAAATAAGAAGTGTGCTGTGTACTTTAACGCGGAGAAATATCGAACGTTCAGAAAGCGGACAATTTTGAAAAGCCCGCCTACGCGAAAAAATCGTCGTGTTGTGTGTGTAAATAAACTAACGAGGAATCTTCATATCGTATATACTACACATACGCGCGCACACGCACACGCACACATTTTTTTATGCATATTGTTTTTTATAAAGTTTGTCGAAAGTTAAAGGTCGTGAGATTTCCTGCGATTGTTCTATCGGTCATGAAAGAAAAGCTTTCTGGTGTTAGACGATTCCACTTTGTATCATTCGAATTTATCTTCGTGATAGATAAAAAGAGAAAGAGAGAGAAAAAGGAAGAAAAAGAGTGGGGGAGAGAGAAAGAGAGAGAAAGAGAGAGAGAGAGAGAGAGAGAGAGAGAGAGAGAGAGAGAGAGAACAAGAGAGAAAAAGAAAGAGAAAGAGAGAGAAAGAGAGAGAGAGAGAGAGAAGTCAGGATAACACGTGTCTGCCATCGAGAGAACAGCATGAACTTTTCTTCGCGACGATAAGGCAAATAATCGCTTGCTAAAAATATAGGCCATTATGTTGGTAATTTTTTGTTTTTTTTTATTTTCGCACATTCATTCAACTTAATTTAATACGCTTTCTTCTTTATTATTAAAACAATGAATTTTATTGGATAGTCTATTGGTCACTGTCGGCCATTTTACTTTCAAATTTTACGCGGGCACAAAAAATTCAGAATGATTGCATTTACCAGTTTCTGTGTTTCTTTATTTCTCTCTTTCTTTCTCTCTCTCTCTCTCTCTCTCTCTCTCTCTCTCTCTCTCTCTCTCTCTCTCTCTCTTTCTCTCTCTCTCTCTTATTTTTTTCTGTTAAACTCAAAAAAACGTTGTTGCGAAACATCGATTTACCAGCACACGAATCTGATTTGCCTCGCAGACGAACTCGTCGTAGTCGGCTTATCGCATTTGCTTGTTTCATCGCGAATTCATCGCGAGAGGTTACGTAAAGAAATTCTGATCGAGAAATGTATAGAGAAAAAAATAAACGAACGAACGCAACAACTCCGGATAAATTAGAAAAAATCTTATGGATTAATCAGATCGGTAAAGTATCGTTGCGACAAATTTGATCGTAAAATCCAAAGGAAAAAGAAAAATATGTGCATGTGTGTGTGTGTGTGTGTGTGTGTTTCCATAAAAAATCGTCGACTAGGTGAAATTTGTGATACGGGTAATTTTACGCTCCGCAAAATCAGAATTCACTTCATCGATTTCTACATTGAAATCACGGAACCATGTCGATATTTCTTCTTTGAAAGTAAACAAGAAAAAGAGAGAAGAAGAAAGAAGAAGAAAAAAAAGTTTCGACGACCTTGACGTTTTAGAATAATGTTTGTGAACACGTAAGAAATGTACGCTTTACGAGAAGAGAGGCTCACTAGTCCGATATGCAGAAAATGACCCCACTGTCTCTCGCTCCTCTATTTCTGACGTCATTGTTCCACGCCGTGGCACATCTTCCGCGTTCGGTTCGTTTCTCTCGAAACTCTCTGCTTCTAATGCGTACATTTATACGTATGTATGTATTTACGATAGAACGAAACGAGGACGAAGAAGAAAGAAAAGAAAGTTGAGTAACAACGATTCCCTTACAAATTTTATAAACGATTTTAATCGTCATCGATCGATTATGATTTATTTTTCTCATTCTTATCGAATAATCAAATTCAAAGGATTAGTATCGCGAAAGAAACTTTTTAACTAATTGAATTTTTGCTTCCTAATAATTTCTAACGTCAAACGTCGTAACGATAATCGTTAAATGCGATGATATCCTTTTGTCGGCTAAGATTTATTTATGAACATTTTCCGATAGAAACAAATACAAAAGGAAAAAAGAGAATATAGGAACGTTATTATTAGAGAGACAACATTTTGTTGTTCTGAAAATATGATTTGCCCTCTGGCAGCGTTTATCGGCTCGACCTCTTGACCCGTCCGATAGGATAGGAAAGACGAGACGAAGGAATAGCCTATAATAATAAATCGTAGGGTCAAGATACCGATTATATTCTCTTCGTAGGACGAGTAGAGTCGATGGTGTCTCGAGTTTTCTCGGCATCGTTACTTTCGAGAGCTCGATCGTCGTCTCGGTTCGTCGAGCGAGCCTTCCTTTTGATGAGTAAGCGGAAGTCATAGTTACGATCGTTTACCGCCGGAAAGATTTTGCGCGCGCGCGCGCACCCCGTTCCCTTTCTCTCTGTCTCTCTCTCTTTCTCTCTCTCTCTCTCTCTCTCTCTCTGTCTCTGTCTCTCTTTTTATCAAGCAGGCTTTCAATTCGAGTCCTTCTTTCTCGAAAGGTGAAATTAATTTCCTGGTATCGTCCAAAGCGAATCACCACTTCGTCACAAACTTCGATATTAGAAAATATTGAATAGTATAGGATCGATAGATCCAATTATCGCGAAAAATAATAAGAGGAGGTCATTTCAAAATACAGATACATATCGAATTTCTTCTCATTTAGTTTCGACGAAAAGATCCTCATTTTTGTATTCGCAAATTCAAGGAGTTCTTAGAAAAAATACACTACTCGTCGTTTATGGTTTGTGCACCACTGCCCGATACTGCACATCATTAACAGGCCGTACCCGCAGACAAGGCATTTTGAAATTGAAAGGGCAAGCTGTTTTACGAACATCGAGAGGGAGCCGGCATTAGTGGGAATTAGCGTTAATTGGTGTTCTTCTCCCCCTCTTTCTCTCTCTCTCTCTCTTTCTCTCTTCTCTTAAACTCTTCTGGTCCATCCTGCCTTCGTTTCTTCTTTCCTCTCTTTCTCTTCCGTTGCACTAATACAAGTATACATTACTCTCACAGACACCAACACATTCACTTTTCCCTCCTTCTCTACTTTTTTCTTCTGTTTCTTTCTCTGTTCGTCTTACTTTTTTGCAAGAGTCGTAACACGTCTAGAGAATGAGACAGAGACAGAGAGAGAGAGAGAGAAAGAAACGTCATGCGTGGACACGCATGTGCTCGCGACACGTTTATATATCCAGCCGAATCTGCAAGTCTCGGCTTTTGCCTGCATCTTCTTTCTTCGCTCTAATCCTCTTTTACGTAGCTTTATGTCGTCTCAACGTACAGATGCAACAACGTCTTTTCTTTTTAGAATCTCTAAAAAATTGTTTTCTTTTTTCTAGATGTTTTCTTTAATCTAGGAATAGACGAACGTTTTATAATACCGCTTGTTACATATCGCATTTTCTCCCCCGTATTAAGAACTCTGTGTTTTATATCACATGGGTAATCATTTAATCAAAATTACGTACAAACTTACGATGAATGTTGTCCCGAGAAGAAACAATTTTTCAATTTGTACCTTCTTCGTAATCAGACCTCGACGACTAATATCAGAAGCTCGATTTACCCTCGATAGAATTAGATTCTATCCGAATGTATATACCCTAGGTATTTTCGTCCGATATTCTTTTAGAAATTATACCGTTCAATCTATTCTTCTATTAAGATACTTGTTAAAAATATGACAGCAGCGAATATCAAATGAATCGATAAATATTTTTAGAAAAGTCAAAGTTTCGATTGCTCTGTATTACGATGATACGTTTTCATAAAGATGATACGAATTATGTTCTTGGGGGTTTATGTTTTGATTCTTTTTCCAATTAGTTATTCGCTTGATTGACTTTGACGATATTCTTGAGTTTAACGTTTAATTGAAATACCGGATATCAAGGGTAGAATAGCAACAGGTCCTACTAAGGAATTGCGCGTTCCATAAAAGTTCGATAACTTGAATATAGAAAGAAAGAGAGAGAGAGAGAGAAAGGAGTGGGAGAAAAAGTGGAGAGGCGCAGTAGTGGGCGACTTTAATGACTTCTCGAGGTCGGTTCAATGAGTGCCAGTGTTTGTCATTGCATCATTATGGTAGATGTATTCGCCGGTTGGTCGGTCTGCCGGCTCTTACGAACTAATATTTATTAAGTGTATCTCGTTCTTACCGTGTACGAAGCTATGGAGTTTCATTTTTTTTTCTCGATCGTATTAAAAGAGAAAAAAAAGAAGGAAATAATAAACAAAAATAAGGAGCGAGAATCATCATCAAAAGAAATTCTTGGCGTGCGAGTCGACGACGATTAAGAACGGGAACGTTCGTGACACTTTTTTACTGACACGAATATAATTTCCACTGTCGTCCGTCTTCCTCGTTTCACTCCTTAATTTATTACTTTATAAAATGACAGAAATTATAGAGTAGCAGTCATCGTTGTCGTCGTCGTCGTCTCATTCTCCTGTCGATTATCTAATTTCGTCGAACGAACTACCGACAAACCGTGGGCGAGCTTAATTAGGATTTTCCTCCTTTCCTTCGATTTAACACTAAATAATCTTTTTTTTCGTTTCTCTTTTTCAGAAAGATATTCTTATTTTGAAAATAGAAAAGATATTAGAAACGTTATTTTTTCTAAGACTCTGGAGATATGAGAAATCTCTTTAGTTATTAGCAGGACGAAAAACAAAGCGTGCCATTGTTCTTAGATGCATGTTAATAGATATCAGAAGAATTAGGTAAAGATCGATATTGATTATAGATTTTTATAGAAAACCTTCGAAGTTTCTGTTCATTCTTTATATATAAATTAATGAATCTAAGATTAATATTTTCGTATAAATCGTTTTTGTTATTTATTCTTTTTCCTATTTTCATTATTTATTTTTCGTTCTTTTTTTTTTTTAGGATTGTTCCAGAATTATCTACAGTGTGATCGTTGAAAGATGATAATTATTGAAAAATAATAAGCAGCCGATGAATAATACATCCTGTCCTGTTCCTAAGTACTAGTGCCGCAGGAGTGATTAGACTGGGTTAGAAATTACCATATCTCCTGCTGCTCAAGTGCTTATCAATGGGTCGGGACGCACATCTACTTTCTTTTGTGACATTCCGGAGCGACGAGCAACGACATTATTCTTCAGTGTACTTTAAACTACACATAATTCTGTTATAGTTTAATGTCATTGTATTACCAATAAGATAAATGAATAAATGTTAAAAATAGATAAGTAAATAATTAAGTAAAAGAAAAATGATTAAATCGGTCAATCATTCTTCATATTTCTTTTTCTCTTCTTTTTCTTTTTTTAATAACGAGACTGAAATATAGTTACACACAAGAAAAAGATCTGTTTTGCATATAAAACACTTGTATACACTAATTTCCTAAGGAACATAAAGTTAATACAGGAAAAGAAAAAAAAATCCGATTGGAGGAGCTGGGATTTGAACCCAGGACTTTCAGCATGCGAAGCAGACACTCTACCACTGAGTTACACCCCCACTTGTAAGAAATTGATAATATGTATTATCTCTCCCTCTCCCTCTGTGATAAAAATATATTACATAATTATTAATAAATATGTTTATCGCTAATTCTTTATAAAAAGAAATGATATTTGTCGTACGTCTTATACTACTATTAACTTTTTGTATTTCCACAAGAAAAGATTTTGTTATAACATTTAATTATTAAATAATAATTTAATGAATAGATGCTATAATGAATTTCTAACAAAAATTGTAATTCTCTGTAAATATTTAGATCTCTTTTTCGTAAGACTAGATAACATTTGAAATATTTTTTCTTTCATATAATTTCGAAATAACACGGTTTAGAAAAACAATTTTATTTTTACACGACTCAACACAGTGTTTGTTTTTAAAATTACTGTTTTCAATTCTATTGAAAAGTATATTTCCATTGTAATTATGACTTTTTGAAAATGTACAGGTGTACTTGGACTTGAATTTTGTTGAACCTCACGATGTTTTAATTCTTTGTCTTTTTGGCTATATGCGTATTTTCGACCAGAATCAATAAGATTAACGAATAACCAAAAAGCCAGATGACCAAACTCGACAATTGGATTTTGTTAGTATCAATTTTGTCAGTAACAATCATCGAATAGAATGGATATCGAGATCGTTATAATAATGATTATTTGCAAAAAAAAAAAAGAAATATTAGGTATACTCTTTGTTACAAAAACAAAAGAAATATTTAAAAAATTTTTAAAGATGTTAGCAAATATGATATTCTTACCATTGTTATTATGATTCTTCAATCTTAATCTGCCGTGAGAACAATCTAAGGAGAATATTTTAGAATTTTGAAATAAAGAAAAAAAAATTTGTTCAGAATTATATTCCCTAGTTAAAATTGTTTCGAAGCTTCGGACACTTTGAAGGTTATATTCGCTAGTGCCTGGTCTCCAAAAAAATTGCTTATGTGCAAACACGTGCATTTGATTCGATATAAATTATTTTATTCGTGACCACCGACGAACCGCTAAACACCGCGATCAACCGTATACGTGTTCATATATTTCCTTGAATCTAATGATTACTGGCGACTAATCAACAATGCGCATATAACCTTTATGTTAAGGACTCAAGTCAAAACGCGATAAGGCCGAAAGAAAAAATAATAAATAAGCATGTGTCATAGGATAGTCGTTATTCTGTTTTCAAGGATAATACATTCTAGAATAAAGCATCGTTAAAATAAAAAATATTCTATTCATATTAAATAGAGCTTTATTCAATGATCTTCATATTTTTTTTTTCTTTTTGAAAATAACTTATTAAAGTTATTACAGATATAAAGTTTTTATATTTGGAATTATTCGTTTATTTATATATATATATATATATATATATTAATAGAAATATATATAAATATATATATAATATATATATATTTATATATAAAATAAAAAATATATATATAAATGTATATATATATATATTCTTTCTTTTTTTATACGATTATTATTTTTGACACATTCTTTTTCATTCATACGGATTTTTCAAGAACTATTTCACCGTGTAAGTGAAAGATTAATTGTATACATTCATTAAAGTTTCTATAAATTTTGAAAGAAAAAGTTTTATATTTCCCGCGTGAATTTAAACTTACCTGTACGTATATGTCGCTACTGTGCAAGCGCTAAGTTTCCCTCCATTTGACTGACGATTCACAGCTGTACGCATACATGCGTTTTCTCGTTTCCTGTCGTATATTTACGTGACGTGGGTCTCACTGATTGACTAGCTGTGCCGGTTGTTTCCACATCGAATAAAAGTGGAAGGATTTTTGCACGGATCCATATCAGAGCTGACTTTTTTTATTGATATAATATCATCATCATGTTGCAATCAATATTTGAAGATGTACGTCGGATGAATAAACGACAGGTAAATTTATTTCGTTCAAATTATTGTCCTCGATTCATACAAAAAACACATATGGTCGTCCAAAGACTTAGCTTAACTTGAATCTCTTTTATTTGCAGTTCCTGTATCAAATACTCAGCTTTGGCATGATCGTGTCCTCGGCCTTGATGATATGGAAAGGTCTAATGGTTGCAACGGGTAGCGAAAGTCCCATTGTTGTTGTTTTAAGGTATAACCACAAACTAACCTATTACTTTTCTTAAAACAATGCTATCAATATAGCGTTTCTTATAACAACGTTCTCGTAATTCGAAGTTTATGAATACATTATTTTTCTTTGATATTTTAGTGGTAGTATGGAACCAGCATTCCATAGAGGTGATTTATTATTTTTAACAAATTATCAGAATGAATCTATGAGAGTAGGGGAAATTGTTGTTTTCAAAGTGGTAGGCAGAGAAATTCCAATAGTGCATAGAGTTATGAAACTTCATGAGAAGTAAGCATAATTATTTTCATAAAAAATATTTTGCATTAATACGGATCTTTAAAACGTTGATGTATTTTAGGGGAGACCATAACAGTACCGTTAAATTTTTAACAAAAGGTGATAATAATTCTGTCGATGATAGAGGCTTATACGCCCAAGGGCAATTATGGCTTACACATAAAGACGTTGTAGGTAGAGCAAGAGGATTCTTACCATATGTAGGTATGGTGACTATTTATATGAATGAATATCCCAAATTCAAATATGCCGTTCTATCGTGTTTGGGTTTATATGTATTGATTCACAGAGAATAAGAATATCTTTTTATAGAAAATTAATACAATAGACTGTCGTTTGTCATTTAATCTAGGTATTTAATGGGGTTAGATGACAATGAATTGATTAAAACATTTGTACGGAGATTATTTGCATGATTTCATACCCTTTCAATTGTATGCTGTTCACATAAATTTTCTTCTATAAAAAATGTATTACTTTGTTAAAATACTGTCAACTTGTGACAGTGATAAATAATTGAAAGAGTACGAAGGCTGACTCCAGTACTTTTATATTGTGCCACAAAACGAACAGTTTCTCAGCTATTGGCAAAATCATATACAAAAAATAGTTGGATTTTTATGTGCATACATGATCTTGTGTTTATCGTAAAAAGAATGTGTTAAAATTTATAAAATTCATTGTTTAAGTAAAGAAAATAATGGTACAAAATATTTTTGAGACGCATACCTGAGCATTGCTCTTAATTTTAGGAATTGTTGCACTTAATTTTATCGTTTCTTATGCACTATGCTTTGCTATATATAGCAAGATTAATTAGATTTAATAATTGATGTCAAAGCTATAGAGTATACCTTATCGAAATAATACACAAAAATAAATTTAATTTCTATTTATGCATCAGCTAGATTACGTAAAATAATATTATAATAATTATTTGTAATAATTGTTTAATCTTGAAAGTAAAAAGTACATTATATGCAGTTACAATGGAAATGTACTATTCAACAGTTTAGTGGTTTGTATATACTTAATTAAGATATTCGTTTTCATTGTTCAGAGAACTGAAGAAAAATCCTGTCAAGCTAATAATAGTTGTACATATACTAAATTATATCTATTGCTGATTTAAGTAATATCTCATATTATTTATATTCCAAATTTGAAGGATCCTTTTCTTTGCTATTAATATATTCCACAATCGAACGTAACAAATTATAATCGAAAAAAAAAGAATATATATGTGCAAACATTTTTTTAGATTTTCATAAATTATTCATACGTTCACTATACTGTCATTTTTTCTAATTATTAATTATAGTAAAATGGATTAATCAAATTTACAATACTCCATGTAAATATAATGATTTTATTTCAAACAATTACATTTCCTGCACCATTTTTCCTCATTCGTTCATAAACTTTTAATATTTTCCAAATTAAATCATATATTACCCATTTTTACCATAAATTTAAGATTTGTATTATTCGTACCGACATGTACCTAACAAGTAAATATCCTTGAAATGTAACATGTTAAAAATATATGTCACCTATAATAAAAAATCGTTTTATCTTTTTATTTTATATCTACCAGAACTTATTCGAATAAATCGCATATTAAGAATATGGCTTTAGGCGAATCCAAGTTTCTGCTGGTGTAGTAATGATACCAGGGAACTTATCTTCGATTCTCGTTGGTTGACCTTCGACGAAAGAAAAATCGAAGTTTTGCATCAAGGTAGCAAAAACTTCAAACATCATAAATCTCGCGAACGTTTCTCCGGCACAGAGTCTGTGACCTAATTTTTTATTTAAACAAATAAATAAATAAAATATTTACATATATAAATCACAAATAAATACGATAAAAATAAGAGATCCGATTTACCTGCTCCAAAAGGTAGCGAAAAATCTTTATTAAATTGTCCGTCATCCTTCAAAAATCTCTCGGGTCTAAAATTTTTTGGATCGCCCCAAAAATCGGGGTCATGGTTTATCTCAGCGATATTGGGTATCAAAGTTGTATTATTGGGAATAAAATATCCTTGAAAAGTCGTATCTTTAGTACATCTACGTATAACGCCAAGTGGAGTAAGCGTTTCGTATCTCATAGTTTCGCGTATAGTCGCTTCTGTATATGGAAGTCTATGCAAAGTAAAAGAGATATTTTTGAGTTCAATCGTAATATAAGATTTAAGTTAGTATATTTTTCAAAATATAGTTACGTACTTATTTCTATCTTCCCAAGTAGGCAATCTTCCACTTCCAACGACCTTGTGTATCTCCTCTTTAACTTTTTTCGCAACGTTTGGAAAATGCATCATAAATTTAATAGCGAACGTAATATTGCTACTTGTCGAGATTGTAGCAGGTAAGATGAAATCTAACAATGTTAGTAGAAGATATTCCTCCGTGTAGGAAGAGGGAATATTGCTCTCTTTTAGTTTGTTCAAGTAACTACCTACAAATCCGTACTCGCCATTTTCCCCGTGCATTTCTTTATATTTATACAAATATTTCTACAATTCGAACAATTTCAAAAATTAAAAGCTACATTTACAATCGGATTATTTATTATTTACCTTTAGGAAATCTAACATAATATAATTCGATTCCATTGCATCTGTGAATGAAAATAAATTTCCAAAAGAGCAAGTGATCGGCCACAAGAAGGTAGCACCCCCCATTGTGTCGCCTGATCTTACAAATTTCATGGCTTTTTCACTGAAGTAACAAAGTTTCCCGTATTTGCTACGTTCGAATCTGTATCCAAACATAATTTCCCATATATTGTTAAAAAAGAATGGGTATAAAAAGTTGGGGAAAAGAGCCAATCCGTCTTTATAAATTTTCTGTGATAGAAATCGAATGAATAAAAAAATTGTTTTTTTTTCAACCTTGTCACTTTTAACACAAAATTAAATATAACGTACCTTTTCATTTTCGTTTATAGGGCCATTTTTTAACATATCCATTAAAATATTTAGTTCCTCCATACTTTTAGTTTCAAATATTTCATGTCTTCGACCAAATCCGAAATCTCGCATATGACGAAGAGCGAATCTTCTTTGTTCTCGCCATTCATCTCCGTCAGTAAAAAATATACCTATGATAGGGAAAGAAAGAGAAAGAGATTTAGGAATATGAATTAGTTTATTTTAGAAATAATTCTATAAATAAATATAAGATTAAATTACCCAATTTTTTATTAAATGCTCGTGCCTTAATAAAATAAGCATCAGATAATCTACCATCGAACTCTTCTTTCAGTAACAATTCCTTCACGCTTGCATAATCGTTAGCTATTACCGTAAAAAACGATCCCAAGTAACAACTAATCACTTTAGATTTTAATTTCTTTGAATAATAGCCAAACCATCGATATGGAAATTTGTAATCGTACCATAAACAGTACCAGTAAATTCCTATTAATGGTAATCCAACGACCCCTATTTTATTATAAAAAAAAAAATAATAAATTAATATTCTAACGATCAATATATTATTGTTAATAATTAATATAAATAGATCTTTACCTGGAGGTGTTCCTGATGGTTTACTGCTTAAATATTTATAATATTCATATATTATAAGAAGAAGAGCAATTATTACTACGAAAAACATCTTTACATCCAGTGTCGTCGGAGAATACTACGCAATATAAACTGTAGAGTTTGATAAAAAACAAGATCAAAAAACAAGATCGGAGAACAAGAATTCAGGAATAATAATAACATATGATAATAAAATTTAATTGAGGTTTCCCTTTTTTTAAGCATTACATTCAATTAAAATTTTTTTATATTTGTTAGATAATAAATAAGTACTCGTACTTACGTTATACAGAAATGTGTATTATCTCTATTCATTAAATGTATTTTTATCAAATATATATAAAAAATAACTGAATTGTCGAGAGCTAATCTGAGAATGTACTTACGTATATTACATATCTTATCAAATAGCCTGATAATTTGTTTAATCCTGTGTATATATATATATATATATATATATATATATATATATATATATATGCCATTATGATAATTAGTAATGTTTGTATGACTTTTGAAATAGCACAATATAACATATATTACAATAATTCTGACCTATTATTACATAAGAAATGTTAATGAAGGTTATATGAAATATGTATGTTGCAAGCAGGAAAAATAAAAATGTTAAAGCTAATATTCTTCTAATAAAATGTATTTCGCAATACAAATAATATATGTAAACTTTTTCATATCACAAAACGTTACGTAAGTACTACAATTATTTATGCGATAAATTCTATAAATTTGTATAAGATTATGGTTTACCGCTTACTATCAATTGAGATTATATTCGAATATAAAATGACTTAGTACATTCACTCTAAATATTTAATATCACCCAAACATTGTACTTGAAACTTGCTTTTAATCATTAAATGCATACGATCATCTCTTATAATAGCACAGCCTATACTTGGTGTCAATTCATAGAGCAAACAAATACAATCTTCTAAATTTTGCATTATTCCCATATCAAACGTTGGTGTTTCCGTTAAGTCAAAATGTAGCTTCAGGAAAGCTGTATAAAGTGGTATACAGTGTGCTGCTACCCGTAAGTTAAATATCACAAGGTAAGTTTTGGCAGTCTACATAAACAGATAATATTTTATGAATATTTGCTTTTTATAGTAAAAATAAAATTTATTGAATTTATAAGATTTATTTCTCACCTCTAGCGTAGCTTTTAAAGTTCTAAGATCTGTATGATGTTCACAATATTCAGAAAGTATTCTTGCTATTCTTTCACACCATTTGGCACAACCAATGTTGTTAAGAAGTTGTGGTAAACTTAACATATAAACATGCCGTAATTCTACATCTTGTTCAAGCTCCATATTATCTAATAATGTTGCAAGTATTTCATCTCGTTTAGTCCACTGTAAATGTATGTATGTATGTATGTATGTATGTATATATATATATACTTACAAAGTGGGGCAAAAATTTTATTCATTGAAAATATTTATATATAAAACTTGGATGATATGGAAGGGGACATAATGTAATGTAAATACTTGTTACATGTGCATTTACATCACATTGTCTCCTTTTGTAATAATTTAAGTTTTGTATATAATATTTTCTATATTTTTACAAATAATGGATAAAGTTTTTGCCTATATTATGTATATTAATATTATATATATATATTAAAAAGTATATTATTTTTTCAATTAATAAATTAAAGATACTAATAAAAAATATATACCTCAAACACATTCAAATTATTTCCCCAGATGTCCAATGTATCTAAGAGATTTGTTAAACACGAATATAATGGCACAACATATCTGGCATTTCTCTGATGAGTCAAACGTTCTAATGCATGATAAATTACATCTGCATAACCAGTATCTATTAATCCCTTTTTCTGCAATTAAATATCATAACAAATTGTAACATATATATTAACTGTTATATATAATACATAATTCTTTTACTTACCATATAAGAGTGTTGCATAATTTGATATAAGCATTCTAATCCTATTACTACATTTTCTGATACGTAATCATCAATAATTATTAGAGCTGTCGGAAGTACTTCACGAATATGATCATATAAATTTGATTTCTGCAAGATAAATGAAATGAATCGGTCTTTTTATTACGAATAAAAAATTCCTAATTAAAATTAAAGTACATAAAAATCTATATACCTTTAATTGCAATAAAATCCATTTATACCACGTAACAGCTGATGGATAAGTTTTCCAATTGTCTCGTTGTAATTTATATCTAAACTTTTCTAGTATCATACTAAGGTTATTATTTTCCATTAAAAATTGTGAAATATCTAAATACAAATATAGTTGGTAGAAGCAATCAGTTAATTCTTTGGAGATTGAAACGGATTCCGCCGTGTTCCAAACATTTTTCTCATGCATTTCTCCAATTAGATATATTAAATTCATTGCAAAGGTTTTGACTAATATATTATCATAATCTATTTGCACATTTGCTTCGTTACGACTTTGTATAATATGTTGTAACATAGACTTAATATTTCTTAAATTTCTATCCACTATAATTCTATATTCTCTGAAGTCTTTTTCTTCGCATGGCCGCTCATTACCACATTGTTTCTGTGGTACAAAGCTTTTTTCTATAAGATCTATGCATCCTGACCATAGACTTTCATCCATTATATTTCCTGAAATTTTTAAGCCTTCCAATTCTCTCATGAGGTTGTCCATTGTTATAGCAATGTACAATTTTGACTAAATTGAAGAATAATGTTACAATTAAATTATCTTGAAGCTACATTATTCTCCTTATCTTTCTCATAGAATATCATATTCTTTGTATATCCTTTTTGCAAAAACATAAAATTCTTGACCTACCGCACGTTAGGAAAATTACAGGCCCTACGGTCGACAAAATTATTCGTTCATTCTCTTCGTTCGAACATTAAGATTAGATGTTCTGATTAGAAAATATTTTCTTGCATTAAATGAATGCGATATTTACAAATCAATATCAGATATAATTTGACTTCAATGCAGCGATATTCGCTGAACTTCTATCAGACTATCCTTTTACAGTATAATTACTGTATTTTGTAACATTATAATAAACGATATCTCGAATCGTAAAATTCAACGTTACATGTCTTATGTATTTTCGATTTATCGAAAATCTCGAATGAAATACTTGCGTCCTTCTCTCATATTTTCTTTTATCTTTTTCTTGTGCTTTCTGTTGTACTATATGCATCCTTTTCTTAAAACACAACCAACTGTAGTGCACGTAAAGCTAGGATAAGTAAAGTATCGATGCAGGTGCGACTATTGAGATATATCGTTATATATCGCTATCGAGCGCATACCATTCGATTGTACTTGCCGTGAGATAGTTCGCCCGTTCGTAAGCGTAAAGTAGACCGTTTAATTCTTTTTATCCGAAAATTTGAAGATCCTGGTAATTATGAATTAATGCAGCGGTAGTAGCTGGTAGTTGCGATATGGCTGAGTATCGTTAGTTCAATTTATATACGTTCATTATATTTCGTTTGCAGCGTTGTTTTCACTTCGAAAAGGAAATGCTCATCTTTGATCTCCATCTTGCTTCCTGCATGTCCGTCACCACCCTTCATATAATTTTCGATGACGATTAAAGCCAGATCTCATATGTCACTCATTTGATATTTTACTTTATTTTTATTATGATCTGGAATCGGTTTTCGATTTTAACAGCTTCACATAACCCTAGTTTCCTTCATTTTATTAATGATAAATCTTTTATTATGACTCGAACGTCTTGAATAGCTGTCAAATATGTCCAAACTGAATAATCATAAATAAATATAACAATGATCATACAAAGCATGATTCCTATTTTTTTTTTACATTTGTTTTTCGTACAACGTTCAATTATTTAATTTGTGACAATGAACAAAATTTCTAACGCGTTATATTTTTAAATACAAGGATCTGGTTCGTATTGCGTGTCTTCCGGAGTAGGCAGTGATTCAGAAGTCATGGCTGAACTAGCAGCTTTGCTGCATCAGGAAATTCCTGAAGGAAGGCACAATCTTGCAGACAGTCACACGAATCTTGAACGTGTTGCGGATTATTGCGAGGCAAATTATTTTCAAGCAGACAATAAAAGGATTGCATTAGAAGAAACAAAGAATTATACGACTCAATCATTGGCTAGTGTAGCATACCAAATAAATACTCTCGCTTATAACTTTCTTCAATTATTAGATCTACAAACATCTCAGTTAGCTGAGATGGAAAGTCAAATGAATCATATAGCTCAAACCGTTATGATACATAAAGAAAAAGTTGCTAGGCGAGAGATAGGTGTATTAACGGCTAACAAAATGACAGCCCGTCAATATAAAATTATTGCACCTGCAAATCCCGAAAAGCCTATCAAATATGTAAGGAAAAGCATAGATTATACGATTTTGGATGATATTGGCCATGGCGTACGTAGTAGTGGTACGCCAAGAAGCAAGCAAAGAGGAGGTAGCCAAGGTAGCGTTCAGAGCTTGGGTGCAACATCTACCGGCTCTGGTTTGGGTGCTGCTATGGTAGGACCTGCACCTACTACCAAGCCACCGACTCCTCCTCAAACAGTAAGGACTGGTAAGAGCGATTCATGATTATTTTGAAGTGTCAAACAATTTGAATATTGTAGAATCTCTAATAACCACTTGTTCGATAATAGGAACACTGAGTAAGGGTTCACGAGAATATAGAACTCCACCTGCGGTTGCTCCACCTCAAGTTCCTAGTCATTATGCGCCAAATTATCCATTGGGTCATCCACGACGCGAGCGTGGCCCAGGATATAGTACATTGCCATTGCATGCTCATACAACTTCTCATTCTGCTCACAATACCAATCATTCTACTCACACGAACAATATGACGCAACATACTTCCCCACCTCAAGTGGGTACAGTCCATCCATTGCAAAGTCATCCGCAGACACCACCACCAGCACCACCCAGCGTTACAGGAGCTGCGGGATACATACAAGAACAACATAATAACATGCCTCGTAAGCAAACATTATTACAAGTTTCTTTTTTTATGCTAGTTTAAAATAATTTAATCATCGAATCAATGTTTTAGCACCACCTTCTCCACTGGTCGGTATCAGTGGAGATATGGCTGATTATAGCGGGCATCATACTTTACCACACAGATTAGCTCATCAAATTAGTCGAAGTAGCGGTGCTAGTAGTCCACCACTGCCACCTCCTCCACCTCCTGAACAAGAGGAGCATCCTCAATTTGGTAGACCGACTCCTTCCAGTGGTGCTATAATGCCTATCGTACCGGATGAAGAAGATCTGCCTGGCTGGGTTCCAAAAAATTATATAGAGAAAGGTGAGCCTAGTTCATTTTTATTTTTCTATAGTGATATAATATATGGATTAATATTATACAAATTTATTGTTTTAGTCGTCGCCATTTACGATTACTATGCCGATAAAGAAGACGAATTGAGTTTCCAAGAAAGCTCCGTCATTTACGTTTTAAAAAAGAACGACGATGGTTGGTGGGAAGGAGTAATGGATGGAATAACCGGGTTATTTCCCGGCAATTACGTTGAACCTTGCGTTTAGGCATGTATTACATATTTATATTTCTTAAGCATTTTAAGTAAAGATCAGTATCTATAGTTAAAAGACTGCTATTTTAAGATACACATAAAGGGGCTTTGTAATTATTTGTTATCATCGGTTAGCAAGAAGTTATAGAAACGGACCGTTTATATGACGATAAGCAATCGATATCGAGCTTTATAAAATATTTAACATAGGATGGTCCGTGATTCGAGGGGTAGCGAATAAAATACTCTTTGGCTCTTCCAACGATGTTACACATATTCAATGTTCGTAGTCTTTTCAAAAAAAAAAAAAAAAAAAAGGGGAAAAAAAATCAAACAAAAATAAGCCAAACTTTACAATGTCATAAGAAAAAGTATTTTTCTCTACTCCGTAATATACTTCTTCTCCTGCAATTATAAACTAGACGATCGTCGTAATATCGTGTAAACCCAATTAAACTGCGTATCATCCGCAAAATATATTTATGTATCTTAGCTACAATTAAAGTACTCGAATAATAAGCAATCAAAATACCAAACGTCCTATCTAGTAATAAAGTTTAATGTATTATCGTGTACTGTGTTTAATCACAGTAAAAAAGGAGGAGACTAAGATGTATCGCCAAAATGTTCGAAAAGCGTTCAAACGCTCCTTCTGCATTTCTGTAACATTTTATAGTACCTTTAGTACCTTTGGTACAGTATTGCAGCGCGATGCGTTTATTTTAATAAAAATAAAAAAATATATAAGATATATACGTACCATATACATACATGTATACACACGCATATATATATATGTGTACGTGTGTGTATGTGTATATATATATGTATTATACTTTTAATAATTGTAGAACACTTTCGAAATAAAACAAAAATCGAAAGAAACTATACCATTTAAACAATAAGTATTATTTCATTGTTTCTCTCTTGATTAAAGTAAAGGGAGACTGGGATATGACCGTGCATACAATGAGAAAGTAATTAAGAAGTTTATAGATCTCATTGAAAGAACAATAAAAGAGATCGTTTAAATTAATACCACATAAGTTTTTTGAAAAGTATATTTTCTATTGCCACAGTAAAAGAGTAACCGCGCTTTTTCGCTGCGAATTAATATAATAAACATTTCTTATTCTAAAGAAATAAGTACACAATTTTTTCATTAGGCAAATAAAACTCATGGCTTGGTAAGGTCGAGTAGAAAATTATAAATACCATCCTTGTTAACTTATACGTATATATAATGTTTCTAAAGACTTTACAACGGCGTTCATTTGTATAGCCGAGTTTCTTATTTTTACTTTATTGCTTTATACGTTGCTAATGAGAGAGTGGTAGATGATTTCATAGATAACGCTTTTAAGAGTGGACTGCAAAAATGAGAGAGAGAAAAAGAAAGACTTTCAAGTAGGTCATGTCTTTTTTTTGCAATTTTTCAACAACTTATATACATAGCAACGTCCTTATACACACACACACACACATATAGCAAGAAAACATGCTAGATATTTTCGCTAACTATGCATGTGAATTACTTTGATTTTCGAATAAAAAGAGAAAAAATAACGAGCTCGTTGTATCATACATAAAAGAAAAAATAGTAAGAAAGAGAGAGAGAGGGAGAGAGAGAAAAGAGCCAAAATAGTAATCCCAAGAGGAACTATTTAAAACGACTGGCTTAAAGAAGAAGAACATAAATTCTTTGATAGGAAAACTACGAAAATCAAGTCGATTACCAGAGCTTGAAAGGATCTTTATCTATCCTCTTTCTTCTTCGGAAGAGGAAGGAGAGGGAGAAAATAAATCCTGGGAGACAAAGTTGGTGCACGTACCGAACCAGCTATCTGATCTAATTCGCTGGATTGATTATCCGTACGTTAGCGGAAGGCAGCTTGGAGTCATCTTCGCCTTCACTGTAACGGAAACCGCTTCATTTGATTAATGCTGTCTTCCCTATGGATAACTTTCCGCGTGGTTATCCCGCAACGTAACCCGCAACGTCGAATCCTGAAATATTTCAGCCAATTTTATCCGCGAGTTTTCGCAAAACGGCCATGAAATTTTCTTACGTCGAACAGAAGAACTTTAATTTTTCTCTTTAAGAAGATACATCTTCTGAAAACTTTTCAATTTCTTATGTTTTCTATGAAAATATTTATTAATAATGATGATAATAATAATAGTAATAATAATAATAATAATATATGTATATGCATATAGGTATATAAAAAATACTATTAATAAATAATTTATAAGATATTACTTTTCGAAGATAGTTTTAGCGATTAAACAATAATTAATATAAAATGAAAGGACTGTTACCTTTCATCTAATGCATAATAAATCGAACTACTTCATATTATATTTGAAGGAATTAATTTTTACGAGAGTTCTGCATGCGTCTTGGCTCACGTGCAAAAAACACGTAGGTATATACAAAATAATATTAATAAATGATTTATAAGATAAGACTTTTCGAAGATAGTTTTAACGATTAAACAATAATTGATATAAAATGAAAGGACTTTTACCTTTCATCTAATGCATAATAAATCGAACTACTTCATATTATATTTGAAGAAACTAATTTCTAAGATAGTTCTTCGTGCGTTTTGACTCACGTGTAAGAACACGTGGATATATACAAAATAATATTAATAAATGATTCATAAGATAATACTTTTCGAAGATAGTTTTAGCGATTAAACGATAATTGATAGAAAATGAATGGACTATTAACTTTCATCTAATGCATAATAAATCGAACTACTTCATATTATATTTGAAGGAATTAATTTTTACGGTAGTTCTTCGTGCGTCTTGGCTCACGTGCAAGAACACGCTGGATGACGTTTCATGAAGAGGGTAAAAGGAACTCGTGGAGCGTAAAAGGGACTTGCTCTGCGTACCACTGGCAACGTGACTGCAATAACGGCGAGTGCAGAAGCGTGGGATCGGTTGGAATCGCAAATTTATAGAGAAAGAGACAGACAGACAGAGAGAGAGAGAGAGAGAGAGAGAGAGAGAGAGAGAGAGAGAGAGAGAGGATGAATGAAAGGGTGAGAGGAGGTCGTCACCACTGAGAGGGAAATCGGATTAACGATCGTTCGTTCTCAAGTCGAAGCTTCCTGAAACGATCTGGTCTCTACCTCTGAAATGTAAGAGCTTTTGCATGTGATGTGTGTGTGTGTGTGTGTGTGTGTATTTGTATGAGCTTATATATAGGTGTGCCAGATCTTCGATCGGCTCCTGTGGCTCGCCAATGTGCCAACCATGCTAAGTTGAGTTTCCCAGACGATTCCTCTTCCGTCATCTGTCTTAGTTCGAGTTCTCTTGGATCTGCAACACCGGATGTTCGCGAAACGTGCGGCTCCGTCGTATGGTCTTCGCTAAATACTCCTACGATCCTTCTTGTCATTCCAGTAGTTTCATATCCCCCAAAGTTTGATCCCAATTTAAGGAGAAACACAGAACTATCTGACGTATTATACTGTGTGCATTCGAAGATGACGTCTAATAAGATAATGACTGCATATATCTACTTTGCCTAAAGTTTATTATGGATTATACTCTGTCACTAGTTTTCTTTTTTCTTTCTTTTCTTTTCTTTTCTTTTCTTTTTTTTTTTTAATAGAAGAACGTAATATTCAGTTTTTGAAATTATGTAAAATGTATTACGTATGTTTAAGAAAAAACTTAAATTGATATATATGATTTGAGTATCTTATTGTATATTAAACGGTATATTTTTATTTATTTCAATGTTTTTGTAAAATTATTGATTTTTATGAAGTTACAAAATGGAGAATGTTTCAAATTGAAGAAATGCATTGGCAATGGCGAGCACTACTATATAGTATAATATCAGAGACATTTTTAATCTTCTAAAAATTGGATAGTGCAATACATCCGTATTGCGTGGAGCATAAATGATTGACTCATCCGTTACTTGAGAAACACGATATAGAGACAGGCCGTATATAGTTTATCTACAGTAGAGAGTTCACGAATATTCTGAATTTAAACATAGTTCGAATGAGTGATGTTAAATTTATAAGGATCGAATAGTTAGACAGAATATTGGAAGAAAAATCACAGGAGTAATTTCATTAGTTAAATTCATTAAATAACATGCGACTTGATCTTCGATTTAATTAGAAGGTAATAAATAAAAACGTAAAAATTTAAGACGTAATACCGAATAATAATATTGCTTTATGCTTTAAAGATAATTACATTTTTTTTCTATAAATTACTGAATATATATTTTAACCCTAATTAGATGTTATATTTAGTTTAAAGCGATCTCGGTTGTAATCGATTAGAAGTGTTTTATTGATTTTCTGTAATTTATGGTAATAAGTATCACGCTTTACTTGTGCGAGTCATCTATAAGTAATTTTTTAGCCCCTAATAGTAGGCAACGGATATTTACATATCTGTATAAATAGGTTGTCTACTATAAAGGGTTAAAAAAGTTGCTCATATCGATAAATGACGTTCGCAAGCTATATTATCGACGAAGTATAAAGTATTGCCTATTTTTAGGTGCAATATATATATATAATTTTATAGCATATTATAAAATCGTTAAGAACATTAAATAATTCTAATTTCATTGATCCTTTGTATTATACATGCAGAATTCTAAGATTCATATCTTACAATCGACAATTTTTGTATATTCTCCATACAAACGTTTATCACGAAAAATGATTTCCGTCTACTTTTTAAAGAATCGACATAGAAAAATTGTATAAAGAAGTTCTCTTTTCGTTTCAATATCAGTTTTCAAAGATATGCTTTGAAATAACCTGAAACGATGATACTTGGTGAGCGTGTATTTGTGTAAGAGTGAGAGATACACACAGAGAGTGGCAGAGAGAGAGAGAGAGAGAGAGAGAGAGAGAGAGAGATGAGTCGTGTTGCTTTCCATAATGTATGCGTTATGGTTCATCCTAATTTGACAGGGAACACCCCGACGACATGAATTTGCGTTACGCGCAGCATGTAGTCGGTATTACGAGCAAGAGAGAGAAAGAGAGAGAGAAAGAGAGAGAGAGAGAGAAAGAGAGAAAGAGAAAGAGAAAGAGGGGGGAGAGAGAGAGAACGAGGGTGGTAGGATTACGTTTGGTCCGAGGATAAACCATGGGGGACCATAGTGGCTTCTCTGCAGGGACTAAAGCAGATTTCATTGCGATATTACCTCAGAGAGATGCGCTTTTCTCTTCCTCATCCCTCTCTAGCAAGCTCACTGGCCTTCTAAAACGATTTTGGAGCCTCACAACCTCTTCCCCTATCTCTCACTCTCTCTTTCTCTCTCTTCCTCTCTTGCAAGCTTAGAAAGTAAACAGTGTTTCATGGATAACGTACGAAGTTATCTTCAACTAAATATGGGATTTCTAAGGTAGATTTCACTTCGTTAGAACGATAACGAGAACTTCTAGCTCATGGTATACCTCTGTGCCTCAGTTTTAATTACCATTTTGGTTAATATTCAAAATTTCTTTATTAAAAGTGTTACTCGATTATGCTTATGTTAATCATTCGAAAAAAAAATACATACATATATATATATACAATTTTTAAGATATAACAATTTTTTGTTACAGGAGATACAGAACAACTTGTTTATTCGGTAAGTTTGAAGAAAAAAAAGGAGGAAAATGAAAAACAACGATCGAACATACATTTTGCAGTTTTTTTTGTTCCTTCCCTCGATTCTCTTCGTCGATTTAAATATCGTTTGTTGGATTTCAAGCCCCTCTTTTTTTTTCTCCATTATTCGGCATGAGCGAAAGTTAACGTGGACGTTTCAACGGCTTCCTAAATCTAGTTCACGTTTCGCCGGCTATTATTTATGACGCTTTTTCCCTGCTTCTCGGAGAAAGGTATCGACGGAAGGTTCAAGAGTTCGCTTAATGGTACGAGAGAGAGAAAAAAAATTAAGGGTTCCCTTCTAACGAGGATCCAAGTACTTGAGGTCGCTCAACCTCCTTGTAATCCTTCAGAACGGATCTAGAGTCGATGTCGAGATCAATATCCTTCTCCCTTCTGACACTACTCTGTAGACGTCCTGAACTCGACTCTTGACCCATAACCACCCTACGACCCTAACTACCATTTGCTATCCAGCTGCCTTGCTCGGTATGTCCAGTACAGCTCCGATGACATTAATCTGAGATTTGCAGACTACCTAGAATCCACGATAAAGGAGATGCCTCTGAACAGATTGATCGAGTAGCGATTCCGTCTCTTTTCAAGTACATTAAGAAGCTTCCTTTGGCCTGTTGTTTCGTACTAAGCAGTTTATCGGAACTAAAAGTGGCTCGAATGAAAGCCGATTAACGTATTACAATATCGGTAATACATTTCAATCCTGTTTCTCTTACTATGAATATAGAAGATATATCATTGTTATTACTACTATGGTAAGAATATTATTATTATTATTATTAACTGTACGATACACAATAGGGTTCATTCGAGCATGGTCCGTCCATTTTAGTCGAAAGTATTAAAGAGTATACGGAATAATCCGATTAATATGTAAACATACGAGGCAACGTTTATTCATACCCATATATATATATATATATATACACGTGTATGCGCACACATCTACATGCGTGTAACATTTTCTTTCTTTCTTTCTTTTCTTCTCGACAAATACGTATTTTCAAGTAAATTGATTTAATTTCATTTTAATTGGCATGATACGTGATTATAAACTATATATTAACACATTTATTTCATTATTACAAAAATGTATTATTGTTTGATATTATTGAAATAATTACTCGTTCGAATCACGAGCAGATTCATAATACCTCATAAGGGATTCACTTTGAGATCTCTAAATTAAGCCCTATCACGATCATCCTCGTCGTCATACTCGAGATGCTCCACTCGTTTTCGTCGTTTCGACGTGAATTCAACGACGCGTCTTCGACGTCGTTGTCGTCGTCAAGCGCACGCTCGAATGCATCCGGAAATTGAAGACGAATTTTCCGACGATGAATCGATTCGAGGTTGGAATTCGCGACGCTGTCGAGGTGAAAATGCTAGTCGAAGTGGCATTTTCCGCGGTCTCTGGGCACGTGCGGAATCCTTTGGCTCTCTCAACACACAGGATTCGCAGGATAAAATCCCCTCGCGAATCTCTCTTCTGCTTTCTTCCTTTTCCTTCTTCTTCTTCTCTCTCTCTCTCTCTCTCTCTCTTTCTTTCTCTCCTTCTTCTACTTCTCAACCTCCTACTATTTCTTCCTCGTCTTCGAGATAACCGAGCAAAGGGATCGGGCGAGCGTACATTGTAATCTTCCATTCGGCTTCAGACTCGTAAAAGAATTGGCTGCTTCTGAGAAGGAAGTCCTTTTTCTTCTAAAAGAAAAGTAATCGAAAAGATCTTCATTGCAATTTCGTTTTCAATTTATACATCTTTCCTGAGAGAGCCTGAAAAACTTTGCGAACAGTTTCGAATACTTATTTAAACGCTTATATTTATAAATATTTATATTTTACGATCTTTATTTTAACTTCGTTGAAACTCGTTTCAATACATGAATGCAATTCCTTAATAATTTCTACGCTAAAACAAAATAACTATTGTTGTGGAATTAACGATCTTAATTATTTTAATCTGATATATAAATATATCAAAGAGTTTTATAAGTAAATCAACAAAAAATTAATTTGATCGAGAAAACAAATATATCAATCATATTATATAAGATTACTAGTAGGAACACGGCTTGTGTTTTTGTAGGCCTCATCCCATCAGATATATAATATAATATATTGACGAAAAATGCTTCGCACGTTCGATCCGTGATGAACCGTTCGTCGGACGACAACGACGAGGACGACGACGACGACGACGACGACGACTACGACTACGACGGAAATTCAATTAGCGTTTCTCATCTCTCTCTCTCTCTCTCTCTCTTTCTCTTTTTTTTTCTCTTTTTTCTCTCTTCTCTTGCGTCGATAGTCTAGGCGCGTTTTCTAATATGTCCGGAATGTATACTCATTTATACGATGTCACACACGTTTCTTTTTACTCGACACGCTTCGGCTCTCCTGAAAATTGAAAGAGAATTTTCTTTTCTTGAACAATTCGACGTATACGTGCGTTTTATTCTGTTAAATAAAAGTAAAAAATTATATATATATATATGTAGTGAAAAAGTTCAGCATATATATCAATGGACCATGAAGATTTACAAAAGAGACGAGTCCAGCAAAAGGCTGCTTCGTGAACGGACTACAGAAGTACGACGAGGATGGTAAGATAAAATTAGGCTTCCACAGTGAAATACTTGGCGTTCCGGGCAGCATCGATTTCCATTCGTAGGACGAACATCCTTCCGTCGTTTCGCCATGTTTCCGGAATTACTTACCGACCGTTTGGCCAATTACTACGCTTCGCTGGTCGCTACTTTTTTCTTCTTTTTCTTTCTTTTTTTTTCTTGTCTCTCTTCCGTCTTCTCTTCATCCTTCGAGTCTACATTCTTCTGCTTCTTCTCCCTTTAAGACGAAGAAGTAGAATCTCTCCGGGATTCAGCGACCGCAAAGAGATAAAGAAGAAAAATCTCCTAAGAAGAGAGAGAGAGAGATATCTCTATCTTCTCGAACTAGTTGGAAATATTTTTCGATTACTCAGGACTCCCGAATTTTTCTTAATCATTTAATCTCTTTTTTTTTTTTCATTCTTCTTCTTCTTCTTATTATTTTCTACGAAGAAGAAGAAGAAGAAGAAGAAGAAGAAGAAGAAATAACGGGATTCAGTTATAATTATTGTCATCGTCAATTATCATTAACATTATTGCTTGGGTTTACGAAGAGTTTTCTGTCCCGTTAAAGACGGATAGTAATTATCATTTAGCAAGGATGGAAAAGAGGTTAAGCATTCTCGTTGTCGTCGATGTTCGCTGGTGGCTTGGCCTCCTGGTTACGGCGTTAAGTGATAACGTGTAACGATCGAACGTGCGATGGAACAGCCCTTTTCCCTTCCTTCTACGAAAGAGAGAGTAGAGTAGAGTAGAGAGAGAGAGAGAGAGGGAGAGAGAGAGAGAAAGAGAGAGAGAGGTAGACGCTTTCTCGAGATTAATCGCGCGAGATAAGAAGTTGATACGACGTCTCTTTAAGATCCTACCAAGTCTAGAAGGAGGATGAAGAAGAAGCAACCACCTTCTCCTAGACGGAACTTTTTCAATTCTGAAGATACGAGGCCGCCAGAAAACGAGATCGGCTGGTCGAAAGATGACCCTGGAAAGTGGAGAAACGGAAATTTGAGAGGGATTTCTTCTTATCGGTGTAAGGAAGAGATAGTCGGGGGGAGGGGGGAGGGGGAAGGGGTAAAAGTGTGTCACGATAAGAAGTCGAATTTTCAATTTTCCTTACCTCTTCGTCGAAAGATTTCGATCGTTTTTCTCGACGTAATGTTTGATACTTTGTCATCTTTGATGATTCCTTCATCTTTATTTCGATATTCAAATATCAAGAAATCACTGTCATGGACGTATTATTATTATAGGTATGATATACCTTGTATAAATATTTAAAAATGATTTATTTATTAACAGGGTTATTATTAATTCTTTGTGGTCGATGAATCCGTATATACATTTAGCTTAAACCATCAACGTAATCAATAAACGTAGATATAACTTTGGTAATAAATATCGATGTTTCACCAATAATACGTTCATTAGTTAATATTCGTTGAATCTTTATTTAATATCTTCGATATAAATAAAAATCAAAAATGTACAACGATGAATATTATATGAATATGTTTCTTTGTGCTCTCGAACAATTTTATTTACAAAGGATTATAAAACGTTACAGGATTATGAAATAACATTGGTAAAGGAACAGATATATTTTTGTTTTTAAATTGGCGATCAGTTGGATGTTTTAAATACAAAATGAAATTCGTATGTAAGTAAGTAAGTAAGTAAATACACGTTTTACGACGGATTCGAAATTCTCTCTTGATGGGGGAGACGGACGTGTATGTATTTCCAGGGTATTCGTGCTGACAAATTCGTGTCGCCTAATGGAAACGCGTTCGTGGACAAGTTCGATCGTCTACTGGCGGGGAGAGTTCGCGACGACGATTCTCTTGGCTCATCGATCTTCAGATTGCGGCTGCCACGAACAATGCCGTTCGCGAGTATTCACCGTGAAAGCGGTAATCGTTCCGTGACTGTCAAAGGACCGGCCATTACTACGCGGATTAGAACTTGTATGTATGTATATATATATATATATACGCACACATAATAGGTAGGTCGTATGTACTTACGTATATATGTATATGTATACGTAAGTAAGTATATATGTATGTACGTATGTATATATTTATGTATGCATGTATGTACATATGTATATATTTATTTATGAATATATGTATGTATATATTTATGTATGTACATATGTATCAAGGTATGTATCTAAGATATTTCCCTGTTATATCACGACCTTCTGATAACTACGGAAGTTTATTTAATATACGTAATAATTCTGAAACAGGAATCGTTTGTGAAACGTTTTACATAGCGCCTTTAAAAGGAAGAAAAGGCGATAGGTGGAAAGGAGAAGGGGGTTTGAGCAAGTAGACCGAAAT
Organism: Vespula vulgaris; assembly: GCF_905475345.1. Lineage (NCBI taxonomy): Eukaryota > Metazoa > Arthropoda > Insecta > Hymenoptera > Vespidae > Vespula > Vespula vulgaris. Next base: position 7,406,975 of record NC_066587.1, on the reverse strand, counting down.
AAAAGCATCGTAACTGCACAAATTTTGTCCTCCTCGTTGTCAAACGAATTTCTCTACTTTTGTTAACGATCAAAGTCCAGAAAAGCGCGAGAGATTATTTCTCTCACCCTTTCCCCCTCATCCCACTACCTTTCCCTACCTCGTTTCTTCCCTCTGTACCGGCTTTCCCATCGAGTTCGCGAAATTGACGTTAAATCTCGCGTCCAATCTCCGAGAGCCGATTAACAAAGAGCACGTGAATGTTCACGAGGGAGTTTTTGTTTAAAACAAAAGAGGAAAAAAGAAAAGGAACAAAGAAAAAGAAAGAGAAAATACTATTGGAATTATTTTTATTCCAATTCAAGGGATTCCGATCCAAAGAAAGTAATCCAAAACTTGGCATATCGTTGGTACCTGCAATGCGTTCGTACTGCTCGACAAAAAAAAAAAGAGAGAAAAAGAAAAAAAAAATAACAGAGAAAAAAGAAAGAAAAGAATTGTTTGTTTTCGAAACAAACGCCGACATTCAGAACGAAGAGGAAAGAAAAAAGACAGAGAAAGTAAAAGGTACTAGACTTTTAACGATTTTTAACGTCTCTCTCTCTCTCTCTTTCTCTCTCTCTTTCGAACAACTCGATTTGACTACTTAAAACACCTTAGCTAATGCGTAATCGCTTCAATCGTGCAATCCCTTCGGCTTTCTCTGTGTTAAATCCGAAAAGGGGAGAGAGGAATCGGTTCTCTTCCTATGTGTAGCTTTTAAATGAGCTCTCGTAGAGCGAATAAGTAAATGTTCCGTAGGTACGAGATGAGCCTTTCCAGGCGGTTTCACATCGGCGACTACTCTTCCTTTTCTGAAACGACCTAACGACACTTTTCTGCCTGGACTGAGTCGCTCTTTACACACTTGCTCTCTCTTTCTCTCTCTCTCTCTCTTTTTCTTACACACACTCTCTCTTTCTCTCTCTCTTTTTTCTCTCTATCGCTCCTCTATCTTTCCATTATATTTTAAATCTTCGTATATTCCAACGAAGAAGAGTCTTAGATACACATTATTTTCTCTGAATGTACTTTTACGCAAAAAAAGTAAGAAAAGCTATACACGTACGTAAAATCGAACAGAAATGATCTTTCTTTCCGGTTTGTTTAACGCGTAACGTTAACGTGTTATACTATAGATTCTTTAAATATATATTTTTACGACTGAATCGATTCATTTGTCTCGGTTTTAATTTGAAATTTCACCGATAGTTCCTGTTGATGATGTTTGTTTTATCGACTGTGTTCGTAAATTGATATCGTTCAAGATATTTCAATCCATTCTGGGTGCAAAGAATAAATGTTATTTAGTTATTTAACAGTTTCGAGGAAAATAAACTTTAAGAAATAAGGTAGATATATAAATAGATCGATAAACGATGCCAGAAAAAGTCTCGGAAAAGAAAAGGTTTGTTTTTCACGGGAAATTATGAACTAACTTACTATTTTGCTCTTAATGATAAATTATTCAGGATTAATTATTAGGATAAAAGATGAAAGAGGGATTAGAATATAATCGGAAGAAAAACAAGATTAATTGCGATGACGTATTTTGATAAAAACGTTTAAAAAATGGCGAACTAAAGAATTTAATAGCAATTGACAAATAAAGTGATTCGAAAAAATAAATATAAATAATGTCGATCGAATTAATGATATATGATAATGAGAAATGACTTGGTCATAGCAAAGTTATTTTTTACGTTAAAAATAAAGTATATATATATATATATATATATATATATATATATATATATATATATATACCAAATAGTGTCATCGAATAATCGAATATCTTCTCTCTCCCTCTCTCTCTTTCTTAAAAAAGAATTAACATATTTTTTTACTTTTGTTTAAAAAGCAACTTGACAAAAAAAAGAAAAGAAAGAAAAAAAGAACGTAGTTTTAAGTCTCTTTCAATATTTCAAAGCTTCTTCTCTCTTTTTTGTTCGCGCATCTTCAAAGAACGCTAATATCTGCCTTTTCTGTCTTTTTCCACTCGTTAAATAAAGAATTTAATTAAAGCTAACGATCGGTGTGACGACGACGACGACATTGCGGTGAATTCTCGTCGACGGAATAAGGAAAAGAAAAAAAAAGAAAAGAAAAAAAAAAGAAAAAGAAAAGAGAAAGAAGAGAAGAGGAAAAAAACAAGAAGAAAATAAAATGATCCTCGATGTAGTACAACGGATACTCTTCTTTCTTCTTTCTTGAATCCACCAGCTTTCCTAGCGATGAACACGATCGATTGGGACTACATGCTCTTCTTCTTCTTCTCCTTCATAATTATTTCAGGGTTATCGACATCCTTTCGTGTTCGCCAGACGGGACATTGAGATCTTAGGAGAAGTAAAGGTATTTTCTCGAACGAAAAAAGTTCGATTAACGTGAATGCTCTCTCTTACTTTCTTGAAAAGACCTCCATTTTGTTCGAATTTTTTTTTCAAAACGTTTTTACTATATTAGATTATTATTTCAATATTATAACATGCTTTTATATATTTACTCGTAAACCTTGTAAATGGAACGTACAACCTTGTAAACTTAAATTCAAACCATTTAAAAATTTCTTTCCTTCGTGACATTTGAAAGATTAAAAATATACATATTTAATTTCTAATAAGAATAAAGTCCAATTTATAAATTATAATCATAAGTTTTATTTGTATTTTTTAATAATAAAAAGTTATGAAAATTATCAAATTAATCTATTTTTGCATAATTAATTTGACATTTAATTTAATAAATATATGTATTGTTAATATTCGACAACGTAAATAAAGATTATTAATCCTTAACACTCTGATCAGCAGTAATACTAATATAATTAATGAAATAATATTAAAATAATGAAAAAGGTCATATAAACACGTGTACAGAAACGTTTTGTTTTCGAGTTACAGCCAGTCAAAGATTTTTCTCCTTTTCTAGCCTCAAAGGTAAAACAATGCGGTACTACATTTACGCAAACACAATTTATAAGTAAATGGTGGTTTTAATTTAAAATAAATTCGTGACTTTAGATACAATTTTACATAAAGAATTAAAAAATAATTCGGTCTCAATGTACCAATTGTAAATACTAGTAACTGATTTAGACAGTGTAATTTTTCTTTTATATTATCGTTTTTTTCTTCTTTTTTTTTTCTCAAAAATACAACTTATTTACTCTTGTAGGGTGTTATGGATTGATACTCTTTTTTACACGAACTATGTTCGGAATTAAATACTTTACGAGATTTTTAAAAGAACTTGTCTTATTTTTCTGTAATTTTTTTTTTTTGACGGAAATATGAAAAAAGATTACATTTTTTAGGATTTCGTTGTGTTTTTTAAATTCTTTATACAAAATTTCATTAAAAATCATAACTTTAGATTTATAAATAGCATTAGACTTGAAAGTGCAGTATCGCGTTGTTTTATCCTTGAGCTCAAAAAAGAGAGAAAATTTTCAATTGGCTGTAACTCTAAAACAGAGTTTTAGGACTCACATTTATACGAACTTTTTTCATTATTTTAATCATAGGAATACGCTTGTGAAGTTTAACAGGAATTTTTTGAAACACTCTGTATATATATAATAATTATTATTATCATTACCATTATTATTATCATTTTTATTATTTCTATTTTTTAAATACATATACCCCCTTCCCAAAAAAAAAAAGATTACGTATCATTCGTTTTGATCTATCATTTTGTATCTATCTAGGACTAGGAAACTTTCGTTTACGAAATGTTATAAGCGAAATCGACAAATTGTAGACGACGAAGGGGCACGCGTCTGGCTTCATTAAATTTTGAAATTCCGCTCACTAATTATTCCGCGTATCAGGGAGCGGGGAGACGCTAATGCGGTCGCCATTGTGGCAAATAATTGTGGACGGCGGTGCGGAGATTTACGAACTGCCGTGCGGTATGATAATAATAATATTACATATATACTTGTGTATGTATGTATGGCCGCATTGCGTCGGACGATTTTCAACCACGGAAAGAGCTTCCCGTCGGAGGACACAATCCTCTAATTCGTGACAATTATTTTATTGTTTTCGAGCTCTGCGAAAGACCTGACGTCTCGTCTGTAATTTCTGTTTCTCGTCGACGTCATGTACGTATGTCAGTTTCTTTTATTTGGACTTTTGTTTCGTTTCTTTTCAGAGAAAATGTCTCCCCCTTTCTCTTTCCCTCTCTCTTTCTCTCTCTTTCTCTCTCTGTCTGTCTCTGTCTTTCTCTCATCTTTATTGATATTTTTAGTTTTTATTTTATTACAGTATTATTACAGTTTATTATAAGATCAATTATTAGTTGATACTCAAAATTTAATAATTGTTAAAAAGTATAAATTATACATAATTTGTATTCATGTTACTAATATTATACCAGAATACTATCTTATTATTTATAATATAATTTATAATATAATTTAATATTGATATATTAATGTAATTATATCATTATTATTATTATTATTATTATTATTATTATTATTATTATTATTATTATTATTATCATCATCATTATTAATAAAACTATATTAATATCAGTTATATTGTATACAACAGTATACATATAATTTTACGTTGCATAATTTTATATAGACACGTAAAAAAGAATTGTATTGCAGAGGATTAATTCGATTTCTTGATATTGCTATTGTTCTTTGATGAGATTTTATTCTTTTCATTTTTCTTTTTCGCCATCATAGTAGAATATAACTGTATCCTCCATATCTCTGTCTCTCTTTTTCTCTCTATCTCTTTCTTTCTCTCTATTTCTCTTTTTCTCTTTCATTTATAAACGGGCTTCGAATCACGAGTTAACGATAAAAAAAGGGTGGGAGATATGTTCCGAGTACGGAACCGGTAAGCGGATTCGAGTAAATCAAATTGCCAGCTAGCGTATGGGCTCCGCAGCTTTTCCGGCTACACACCATCGCCGTATGTCGCTTAATTGTGGCAAACATATCGCTGTAAAATTTACGGAACGCTGCACGCCCGACGGTTAATGTTAATGTAACAACGACGAAGCGTGTCTGCCAAGCTCTCTCTCTCTCTCTCTCTCTCTCTCTCTCACACACACACACACACACACACACGCACGCACGCACGCACGCGCACACATATATTTTCCGTGTTACGGTTAACTGACCGCAACAAACACGATGATTTAAATTAACACAGCTAAACAACAACGAGTTACGACCAGGAAGGACAACAGCTGTCTTTTTTAAAACCATTGTTGTACGCGTTATGGTCGATCAGAGACAAACTCATTCTGTCACGTTTATTTGCAAGATATTGTTTGAAGTTGATTATAATAATGAGAGAGAAAGAGAGAGAGAGAGAGAGACAGAGAGGATAGAAGAAATTATGAAATAATTGTCAAGAAATGTTAATATTACGGTATTAAATTAATATTAAATACTAAAGAATGAAAATATATATTTCTTGATAATTAAATAATTCCCTCAAAAATATTGTATAATATATTTATATTTAACATTAATCAATACTACTTAATATCGAAATATTTTTTCGACAACTACTCAACGCGATAAAATAATATTTTTTATATCGTTGTTACCTATTATCTATTATACTTTATATATATGTATATATATATATACATTGATACGATATTATTTGAAAAATCGAGGATTATAATTTTCTATAGACGCGACAAAGGAGAAAGAGAGGAAAGCAAAAGAATACATCAGACGATTTAGTCGTATGAAAACTTGAGAGATCGTTTTTTTATAAAATCTCGGTTCCTACTACAAGCACAATGTGTGTATATATGTATGTATGTATATATATATATATATATATATATATATATATATATATATATATATATATATATATATTATCACACAGAACCGTCACGTCGACGATGGATAAATGCTATGTAACGCGCTTTCAAAGAAATCATTTCTGTTTTAAATACGCACATGGTATATACGGTAATGCTTTAGTCTGTACGCGTCGCTTAACGAGCCTGGCTTTGCTCGCTTGCTCAACGACGACGTTTCACGATCGTGAGGGGAAAACTTTTCGATTTTGCCATGTATATAATGGCCGACGTTACTGATGTTCTCTCCATCTCTTTCTCTATTTTTTTTCTTTTTTTTTTTTTTCCTTTCAGACACTTTCTTTCTATTTCTTTCTATTCGAGTTAAATAGAAAAAAGAATTGATATCTTTGAAATAATTATCGATCATGTGTATGCAGTTAAGATTTCATCTGTACGTTGATTAGATTGCAATCAATTTTAGATACATTATTTTTAGATATAATCATAGATGTAATTAGATACATATTTTTCTGTTTTTTTTTTCTTTTCTTTTTTAGTTTTTGTAACAAGGATAAAATTGTTTTAAAATACATATCGTACGCTTAGGTGTGTATAATATTTATGTATATATCTAGTATACGTTGGAAAAATTGACCAACGGAAAGAAGATAACGTATAGGGAAAAGTAAAAAAAAAAAAAAAAAGATAAAGGAAAGAAAAGGTTTCGCCTTTCCGACGTTCAAAGCGATGTCGTATTTTTGCAAGAGTTCCGATTCTTTCGATATACGAATACACGCATACAGGCATACACCCATGCGCGTGTACACACATAGATACGTATACCTACATAAATACACGTATATATCAAGTGGAAGCAAAGTTTCTAACAAAATTTCTAAGCAGAGAGATAGACGATCTTCACGAATAGTTTTTGTCTTGTTTTAGAACGTTATACCCTTTCTTTTTTTTTTTTTTTTATCTTTGGACCCTTCTCTTCTCTATCCGAATTACGATCGAATAAGAGTTCGATTAAATTCACCATTTATCGTTTCTCTAAATATCTCTCTTTTCTCTCTTTATTTTCTTTTTCTTCGAAGCTTTCGCTTTTTCTTCGATAATACTTAACTGTATCATACTTCGTTATCAATTTATCTTCTTTCGAGTGGCACGCAATTAATGCAAATATTAGATGTTCTTGGTTTGGCTGCTAAGCACATTAAGATATAACCTCCTTATCGAAACCCTCCCACATCGGAAGAGACTCTCGAGGAAAGCTCGGAACTAATAAGGATCGTTCCCTTAGGATATCATCCTAAGTTTGAAATGCACGGACTCGGTCCACCCGGAGAAAGTTCAAATGGCGGCTGCAATTTAACGCGAAACTTTGCCGCAGATATAAATGATGTTGCTAATTGAATCGCTTCTCTCCTCCCACTTACCCTCTTATCCTTCTACTATACTCTTATCTCTTCGGTACGTATACGTAGAAGAATATATGTATATTTAGTGTAATTAATAAACTCATAATGCTAGTTTAAATTGCATATGATCGTACTCGAATTGTTCGAATATTAACTTTTTACTATATAATGTTATTTATGCTATATAATATATAATATAATGTTTTGTCGTATATATATATATGGGTATACATATATATAAAACTTACTGTATATATAACTTATACTAAACAAATATTACTTTCTAAGTTACTTTTACTAATATAAGTTGCAAGTATAAGTCATACTTATACTTAGCAAACATTATTTGATATATACTATAAGTTATATTATAAATTTAACTCAGTTTAAATAAGTTTAACTAATAAGTTTTCTAAGTATAACTTATATTTAGCGAATATTAATCTTCGGATATGAATCAACAATTACTTTTATAACAAGGAGAGATGGAACAAAATTTTTTAAATATAGATATATGTGTTTATGACTTTAAAGTTACACGCACTGCAAGTCTACGGAAATAATATCTTAAAACCATTTGAATGCACTTTCAATGCACTTTCTTAACATAACGATCGCAGTCGCGAAAGGACGATATCGCACATCGATTTTCGTTCGTTCCTTCGATTTAAAGAATTCAACCATGAACGACTTCCTATTTATTTCTTCTATCAAAAATTGTCCCGAAGAACATGTGTTTCACACCTACCTCTCTCTCTTTTTCACGGTTCAAGGATAAAAACGGTGGTCATTTTGAGGAGTCTGCTTCAATGCTCTGAATGGCAGGCAATTCAACGTCAAAACACGAGAGCCATTTCGGTACCATAACTGCCATAATTCATGCCGACGCTTTGCAATGAGTTGGCTTCGTATCGCAAACTGGTCGAAGCTTTCATTCACGAAATCCGACGTTCTTCTCTCTCTCTCTCACACACACACACACACACACAAGTATACAAATACGCATATATGCACGCATACATGAGTTTTCTGTACCTATTCGCATAACGTTCATGGAACATCGGCAGGTGAACGCACACGTACCTTTCCACGTGTTTACTTGTGTGCGTGTCCCGATAAATGACAAATGGATTCGATTTACTGATAAACCGACGATAAATCACCAGTCCATTGTTTATCAGCGAGCGGGCCTGCGCTCGGGACGCAATGATTCTTTTGTCCGATTACTCCTTTTTTATACTCAACGTGTATTTGTTTCTAGCACGCACGTATATATGCGTAGACAAACACACACAAACATAGCACGCACGCGCACACACATTTACGATACTCGCGTTTCGCAGCTATTTACGAAGTCGTCCGTGCATACACACAGCCCTATTTTTTTTCTACGCGACGTAGGACATCCATCCCTGTCGCCGCCGACCAAATTGGAATTTATGAAAACGCTTTCGCGGATTCGTTGCCTCTTTTCTTCTTTTTTTCTTCTTTTTTTCCCTTTCTCTCTCTTTTTTTTTCTTTTTTTCTCTCTTTCTCGTTTGTTTATTTTCGTTCGCTAAAAACGGCGACAACGGCGATATACGGTTATGAATTATGAAAGGGAAAATAAGAACACGTTTGGCTCAGTAGCGAGATTAGATTTTAGTAATTAAGTTACTGTTTCGTGTGGGTGTTCGAAAGAAATATTTAGAGAGATGAAAATCGTGTTTGATTTATATGCTTCTTCTTCTTCTTCTTCTTTTTTCTTTTCTTTTCTTTATTGTTGTAAATTATATTATAATTCTTATGAAATGAAAGGCTCTTCTTGAATCGTATTGCGAAAAGAATATTTATCATAGACCAGAACGATTCATTGATACTTTTGACGTGCGGACAAATATTAACGTTCTCAAAAATGAAAAAGGAACTAAATGGAATGAACGAGAAACGTTTAGCTATAAGGAGAGAGAAAGAGAGAAAGAGGGATATATATATATATATATATATATATATATATATATAAAGAAGATCGGAAGTTCCCTCTTTGGACCATTTTCAAAGCCTCTTTTATATAAGCCAAGAGAGGAAGAGAACGATGAGGATAGAAAAAAAAAAATAGAGAAGGAGTGGGAGTAGGTGGACCTTCACGAAAAAGATTAGCTTGGCGGAGCCGGTTATTTTTCTAATAAATCAAAGTCAATGTGATCCAGGAGTCTTCTCTGATGATAAGACAAGGAAAAAAGAAACAGGATGTTGCAACGATCTATACTAGCTGTCGCTATTTGAGTATGTATCTTTCTTCTTGAAATATTTGTAATATCATAAAATGAAGTGCGCTCGCTCGCTCACTCGCTTGCTCGCTCGTTCGAGAGAGAAAGAGAGAAGAAGAGTGATGATTGATAAAAATCAAGCTGTTCTTATCAATAATTAAATAACTTGACTTCTTCTGAACACATTGATTTTAAATTAGATATCCACTTTTTCGTTTGTCTATAACGATGGTATAAGATCGAGAAGAAAAATAAAACTGATGAGAGAATAACGCTAGTAAATTAATACGATCTTTGATGTAACAGCTTGAAATACGAAAGAGAAAGATAAAGAGAAAGAGAGAGAGAGAGAGAGAGAGAGAGAAAGAGAAAAACACGATCGATAAGATGAAAAAGAAAAAAAAAAGGAATAGAAAAAAGAAGCTCGTCTACGAAAAGGGGGATGAAAGGTCGCAGGAGAATGGTTACATTGAAAAGTATTTGTCTGTTTGTGTGCGTATAAAGTAACGTACACAGAGACTTGGCTACTCACCGAGAAGAAGCAAAAGCTCTCGAGGCATTTAATCGGCGAATCGTTTTTAATCCTACGCTCGCGCTCTCTCGGCGACTATTGTTACGAGCTCCCACGGAAGGAAGAAGCACTCTCTCACTTAATGCCCGCGTGCACACACTCTCTTCCGAAGCTTTAAAACGCGTTCTCTCTCTTTCTCACTCTTCTCTGAAAAGATGAGCAAGTGAGTAAGTGAGAGCAAACGAGACAGAGAAAGAGAGAGAGAGAGAAAGAGAGAGATAGACAGAAAGAGAATGTCGTCGTAAACGCAGCCGTCGCGAAATGGAAAGGCCGCAACTAACCCCCTGCCACCCTTTATACCCTTCCTCCTACAGCTTCTCGATTTACGACTCTCAGATCATTCTATTCCACTTTACCGACTGTCTCTGTCTTTCTCTCATTCTCTTGCTATCTCTCTCTCTCTCTCTCTCTCTGTCTCTCTCTCTTTCTCTGTCTTTCCCTCTTTCTTTCGCTATTTCTCTCTCTCTCTCTCTCTCTCTCTCTCTTTCTCTGTCTCCATCTCTGTCTCTTCTTCACCGTTCTCACAGCTCTTTTCACGTTCGCACCCACATATACACGGAGATAGAAAAATATTTTATATCCCCAAGCCAGTTCCCCTTTTTTATTATATCGCCTACGTCGGCAAACCTCCGTGTCGCTGCGATCCGATAATTTATCGAAGGTCTCGCGCGATTCACCACGAATGTGCATCCTCTCTATGAATGCTTCCTCTTGGTACTCTCTGTCTCTTTCTTTCTCTCTTTCTCTCTCTTTCTCTCTCTCCCTCTCTCTCTCTCTCTTTCTGTCGCTCTCTTTCTCTTTCGCCATCCCTTTCAAGGTCTCCTCCACCTTCTTCCCTTATCGTACGCGATTCAAAATTACTTGCCTATTGTCATTGAAATTCACCATCGTCGTCGTAATACATGAATATGTTTTTGTATGTATGTGTATATATGTGTACGTGCGAGGAAATGAGAAACGTCGAAAGTTAACGGTCCGTTAGTACATCGACTCTGGTCCGTTGAGAAACTTCTGCGAAATTTCTCGCTTTTGTATGACCTCTCTCTTTCTCTCTCTCTTTCTCTCTCTGCATATATATATAATACATATATATATATAATATATATAATATATATATATATATAATGTCACATTTGTATATGTGTATATATATATATATGTATATGCATGTCACACGAAAATAATAATTGCCTTTTTCCAGTTGAATGACTTAGGAATTTTCCACGACCCTCGTTAACTTAACCACGAACCTTCAGCTTGCGGTTGGTATAATTAAATCACAATTTTCCTCACCATTACGTTATTATCCAAGCATTAGGCATGCAATCGAGCAATCTCGTTATTACTCCCTGAATAAGGTATGCTGGTTCTATTGTTATTCACTAAAATAACGAGCAATGAATTTTTCGTCCTTTCTCTTAGTGATCATTGAAATGGTCACTTAAGAGAGATATACAGAAAGAAGAAAAAGAAAGAAAGAAAGAAAGAAAGAAAGAAAGAAAGAAAGAAAGAGAAAGAGTATAAAGGAAGACCTTCTTTTTCAAGGGCCAATGTTTTTTTCGCAAACAGCTGTTAGTGTCGTAGACAGAAAAAAATAGAGAAGATGGGGGATGGAGAACGGGGAAGAGAGGATTGGGGACGAGAAAGGAAAAGAGAGAGAAAGAAGTACGAGAGGACACCGAGTGGCCTCTGTCTCTCTGGTACTAGCTTTTAAAGTAGCTGCCCGCAATAAAGTGGCAAGTCTTAATGGCTTTTCCAATATCTCGACACGAGGATCCAGTGGTGTTGGTGATAGTGGTGGGGAAGGTTAATTCTACTTCATAGTTTAGACCTCATTTTGTATCTTGCTCGCACTTTGCCCTCACCCTCGTATGCTACAACCTCCCCCCTTCTTCTTATCTCGACTTTGTTTCTTCTTTCTTCTTCTTCTTCTTCTTCTTCTTCTTCTTCTTCTTCTTCTTCTTTCCCTGTATCTTGTCCTCCTTTTTTACTTTTTCTGTTTCCTTAAAGAAGAAACTACGTCGATGGTAAGACCAACTTAAGAATCGGTAATGAACTTCGAAGGAGGGTGCGAAAGATGATGGTATAGAGAAGAAGTATAAGCTGGTGGATGGTTTACCCTTCGTGAATGGCGAGCCTGATAAATATCCTCGAGGTCATTTGCTCAAGTCTCCGAGAACGACTTAATTAGTGCCAATACCTTCTCTCTCTCTCTTTTCTCACTCTTTTCTCACTCTTTTCTCTCTTTCTGTCTCTGTCTTTCTCATCCTCAGCCAATCGAAAATCCTTTATTTCTCGTTAACGTAATCCGCTTATCAATATTCGACTCGTAACGTTCTCGATCCGGTATCTTCGTTATTAATTTCGTCATCATCGGCGCCTTCCGATATTATTAACGACTCACAGATACTCACTAACGATTCGTTAACGGTTATAACGCGATTATGAGAGACGGTAAAAGTCCTGATGATTTCGTTCGTTGGCCAATATAGTGCCTTAATTAAAAAACTTTTCGCTTCTCTGAAATACGCGAGAAGAATTGTATTTAATTTCTCGAGCCTCAGCTCGACTCGCCATACCTTGTGATCGATTGATCTCTTCCATAGAATGTAGGTGTATATATATATATATATATATATACCATACATACATACATATATATATACATGTATATATGCGTATATGTAGATATGTATGTACGTAACTTTAATGAAATAATCGTGGCTGGAGCTATGTTTGGTTATTATTATGGATATGAAATTAATTCACGTTATCGAAGCTGTATAATTTGAGAGAAAGAGAGAGAGAGAGAGAGAGAAAGAGACGAGAAATAGATAGATAGATGCATAAATAGATAGATAGATAGGTGGATAGATAGAGTAGAAAATAGGAATACCAGTGGTGCTTGGCGAAACATATTACTCGTATCATTGTTGAAGATACGTACGAGAGAACGGTCCGGTGCGTTCGTAGCCGGTCACGTATACGATTACGTGGCCCGCAGATGCGTACGTTTGCGTATGCAAATACGCGTGTCTCCGGGCACGTGTGAATTTATGCATGCGGTCGCCCACCAGCACCGCCGTCGCTTCTGCCCGCCAGAAGTTACGCCCAGAAACGGTACTCCGCTTTCTCGCGATTCCAGCATCCAGCTTTCCATCAGAGCGAGCGAGTGTGAGAGAAACAGAGAGAGAGAGAGAGAGAGAGAGAGAGAGAGAGAGAATGAGAGAGAGAGAGACAGAGAGATTTGCACTTTACGCGTTTCCCTTTATCCAAGCGTTTATTCATCGATTTACTAATTAGTCTTGCCAAGCGATGCTGCTTATTGCTCGATAATAACATTCAATTTGATTGATCGATCAAAAACGAAGAAAAGATTATTAGCCACCTTGATTGTAATAACGTTAGTGACAATTAATAACTAATTCCTATTCTTACTAATTAGATCGTAAACGCGATAATAGAAATTACTCGCAAATTAATCGAAACAATTAAAAGAAAGTCGACGTGTTCGATCATTTTAATTTCACTTTTCTCCTTTTTTGTTGTACTTTTTCTACCCTGTCGTTTTATTTTTCTGTTTCTTTTTTTTTTTTTTTTCTTTACTTTCTCTTTCTCTTTTTTCTTTTTTCGTAAGCGTGAAAAACGAGAGAACACAACACATCGACGACCCAAGCGGCCGCCGGTTCAGGAATTTTTTCGTTCGTTCTTCCAACCGCTGAAAATTTCTGACTGCCCATCTCGCTTGGCTCCGGTAAATAATGTTTCTCCCGAGCCACGCTCGCAAACTGCGAACATAAATCGCCATCTTATATCTCTTTGGGGAGTCCGCCGGATGCGGTTCGCTCTTCCTCCTCCTTCTCCTCTCCCCTCTTTCTCTTCAACCTCTACGTTTTACTCCCTCCATCCCTCGACCGTTCCAACTTGGATTCTCCGGAATTCCTAGCAGCCCGCTTTTCGGTAATGGAGGTGACTTCCTGCCTCCACACGAACGTGAATGTAAGAGAGAGAGAGAGAAAGAGGAAGACAGAGAGAGAAAGAGAGAGAGAGAGAGAAAGAGAGAGAGAGAGAGAGAGAGAGATAAAGATAGAGAGAAAGAGAGAGAAGGAAGAAGGGAGAGAGAGAGAGAGAGAGAAAGCATGCATCTTGCCGTGTTTCCTCCGATTTTGTCGAAACTTGTCCTCCAGGCAGGATATCGTTATTTCGCTGAACGATCGTCCCGTTACGCGTTCTCCCTATCTCCCGGAAAAACTTTTACACGAAACGGCTCGTACGTTTTCTATCTTTTCCGATTTCGTTCCCTACGACACGAGTTGTTATACTTTTCTCTTCGGACGATATATATGTTATTCCTTTATGTGCCTCCTAGTGAAAGAGTAAGAGAGAAAGAAAGAGAGAGAGAGAGAGAGAGAGAGAGAGAGAGAAATAGAGGAAACCGTATTTAAAGATCCATTACTTAGATCGTTATGTAGTTGCGTTCATTCATCATTCTATTTGATGATTATTTATGGGAATATCGAGTATCGTGCTTCAATATATGTATCGCTCTATATATCGTTGATAACAATACATGAGAGCGTCATTTATCAGTAAGAAACTTTTTTCCAGCCCCTGGTAGTAGGCAGCATATATTTACATATATGTATGAATGGATTGCCTATCGTAGGGACTTAAAAAAGTTTCTTACTGATAGATGGTACTCCCAAGGAACATTGTTATCGAAGTAAGTGAAGTAGAGTGATCTTATCGAAATAGAATGATACTCGATACGAATAATTACTAATATAAAACGTACAAACAATTTTTAATAATTATATTTCAAGAAAAGAAAAGAAAGACCACCGCGATCGTTATTTCAAGTATTATCGCAAAGTGCCGATGAAATTTCCTTCCTCATACCACTTTAGTATATTAGCGTTAAGCGTTCACGAATAGGCCAAAATTGTAACCGTAGATATAGAATTTCGAGCGTACCTAGATCCAGGAATTAAGCCGCTAGAACCCGGTCGGCGTAGAACTTACGGATAACTCAGTCTAAAATCGAAGTTCCTCGAATTATTGTATATAATCCTATTACGTGTACTGGAACTGAAGCATGGTTTGAGCTTGGAAAATATACCTGTGCACATTCGTCTGCTCTTTCTCTTCTCTCTCTCTTTATCTTATTCCTTCTTATGTTACTACCACAGCTTATGCTTTTGGTTCCCCAGAGCGGTGGTAATCTCAAAAGATGAAAAGTATTTTCCACCTGGTCCTTTTAAATCCAGATAGAATTTCACAAAGACATTTCTCTGACTTCTCGAATTAATAAATATTACAAATGACGAATATATATAAATCTTATTCGTTCGAATTACTCGCCGTTATTCGATGAAGTCAATCTGAACAAAAATAACGTAATTGTAATTTCATTTTCTATCTTTTAATGAATTTGTCTTCTATCTCGAGCTCTTTCTAATGTCTTTTTCATTTATAAGAGCAAGGGGGATGAAGATAAAAAAAAGAAGAAAAAAAAAGAAAAGAAAAAAGAAAGAATCATTCTTCCCATACTTGTTTTTTTTTCTTCTTTTTTTTTTATTTCCCCATTATCTGTGTATTTTCCTTACCAAACTATATTAACCGTAGTTAATTTCAGATAAGCAGCGCCCTAAGCCCTACCTCGTGTAATGTACCTCAACGTGTACTTAAAGTACCGACGATAACGGGAACAATGTTAGCTTCTGAAGCAGCAAACGTCGGCTTAATAGAATTTTCCTGTAATTTGTAGACGACCAACGAAATTAAAGCCGAACGGGATACGTTTTTCTTCCTTGACAATGAACGACTCACGCAACAGGGATACCTAAAAATATTTTGATTATCCTCAGAAGTTCTCTCGATACCATTTAAATACGATCGATTCTGAATTCTTTTTGGATCGAACGAACGAACAAAAGAAAAAGAGAAAAAACAGAGAGAGAGAGAGAGAGAGAGAGAGAGAGAGAGAAATAAAAGAGAAAAGAAAAGAAAAGACGGCGAAGCAATTTGGAGAAAAACAAAATAAAATACGGTATATAGCGCATTAGAAGGAAACACGTGTAGGAACATACCCTTTGTATTCAACTATTCTGGATTAGGGGCGAGGAGGGGATGGACATAGGGAATAATTAAAAGTACACCCAAGAGGTGTAATTATAGCGTCGGTAAATTACACGAACGCCTCACTCTTTCCCACTGTTAATTACATCCACGCACTATAAGCCCGAACTCTACACACATACTCCATCTCTTACCCTTTCCCTTTCTCTCTCTCTCTCTCTCTCTCTCTCTCTCTCACTCTCTTTACATATGTAAATGTATCGAAATGCACAGGGTGAGATACGTGAACCCATTACAAATTCAACTCTCAATAACCAATCGAGATATCGAGAAAATGTAAAAGAGACAATATCCGATTCAATTTGAAATTCACTTTCTTGAAAAAATAATAAAAAAAAGAGAAAATAGAAACAAAAATAAAATAAAAGAAAAGAAAAAAAAAAACAGTAAATCTTTCGTTCCAATTAGTAAGATATATAACTGTTTTAACTGGTAAGACGACTCACCCTGTATAAATGTATCTTGTCTCTACCAACGCGAATTTTGGAGGATTGGTGAAGGTGGGGAGGGGGTAGAAAAGAGAGGATAGTTTCACGAGGCGATACTACCGTTGGGCCGCGAAAGGGGTGTATAGTGCCACGAGCATAATGGTGCCTGATAACCTCGAACACAAGCGACCATTCTGGACCACTGATCTGTTCTCTCTCTCTCTCTCTCTCTCTGTTGCTCCTTCCTTCTTCACTGTATATTCTCTGTCTCTCTCTTTCTCTCTATATCTCTCTCTTTCTTTCTCTCTCATTCTCTCTCTCTCTCTCTCTTGTACCTACTCCGCAGCATCCTGCAATCTGCATCGCAATGCGATCCACTCTGCCGTTCTCTTCTTCTCATCCCCTTGCCAGCACTTCACGATTTTCATCCCCTTTTTCTCGAGTCCTTTCTACCCCTCTTCCAACTCACCCTCTTCTTTTAACTTAACCTCTTAACCTCTTGAGAACTCTCCTACCGTTCGGTGGGCGAATATGAGCTTCCACTGTTACGGTCATCGTTGATATTTCATAACGAATTTCTTTATTTTCGCGGAAATAAAGGAAGAAGAAGAATAAGAAGAAGAAGAAGAAGAATAAGAAGAAGAAGATCGTCGGTTTTCTTACGGAACTTGTTCCTACTTTCTAAAATAAGATAAATATTGAAATTTTTGTTTTTTAATTATCACAACGGGATTAAGAACGCCGTTGGTTTTGAAATTTTTATTTGATGATAAAGTTGCAACGGGTACGATACTTTCTAGGAAATAGAAAAAGTATTATCTTCGTTTTAAACGATAATTGAACACGAGCGTATTTTTGATTTAATTATTGCATAAACGCCTCCGTTTCCCGTTTAATTACTCTGCGGGGATGAATCGAGATTGTGCACGAACAAGCGAGTTTCGAGCAAAGCATGCGAGAGCGAGAGAGAGAGAGAGCGAAATAGATAGAGATAGACAGAGAGAGAGAGAGAGAGAGAGAGAGAGAGTGAGAGAAAGGAAATTGTTACATCGATTATAGCGTAACTAGAATGCTCGTGCGATACGTCGTACGTGCCCGTCGGGTGAGTCATTGTAACGTTAATCGTCGGAATTATTGCAGGTGCCTGTTATGCTCACCACTACCATCACCACTACTCTTCTCTCTCTCTCTCTCTCTCTCTCTCTCTCTCTCTCTGACACACTAATTGATTAATAGCTTTTGGGTAATGGTTACATCGTTATATTCCCGATAAAATTAGTTTACGCGCTACGAGATCCATTATCGTTATAAAATATCGACGTATGTATTATCTACATAAATTCAACGAAAGGAATTTCAATTTCCTTTGTTTGTCGCTAAAACAGTTGCTTCTCTGCTCTCTGTCTTCTTCTCATATCGCTCGAGAAGTTTGAAACCAACACGGCTGAGAAACCTATCTTAACGAGTTAACGATCCGCGAAACGATACACACCGTAAACGTTTGGTTGGTGTAATAGAAAACAGAAATTCGCGGCTTGGTGTATAGACAGTGAGAGAGACAGAGAGAGAGAGAGAGAGAGAGAGATAGAGGAGAGGGGGAGAGAGAGAGAGAGAGAGCCAACGGCGCATAATAACGTTGATTTATGTGCTTACAATGTATAACAAGGCGTACCGGCATAATTCTCTCGACGGCGATGCCAAGTAGGAGTAACGCGGTTGGTTATATTTAACAAACTCAAGGAACATTAGTAGCCGAGTCGTGTTACGGGAAATATGTCTTCATTCGAGGCTAACGGGCAAAGCTACAGCGAAATGTTGGCGCCGTTAACAGAAATCTCTTCCATTCGTCATATCCCCTTTACCGAAATTAGATCGGAAAATGTCTCGGTAGATTTTGCCACGACTTGAATTATTCATGTACACGTTTTCGGCGACTCGTAGATGCGGAGAATTTCACTTCCTTTCACGACAATCCGTAACGTTTGCGTTTCTTATGAAAAACAGTTCTCCTATTTCGAGAATAGAAACATTTATCTTGTATTAAGAGTTGTCGAACTCTATGCTATTTCATATACATATAGATGATATATATCTATGTAGAAAATGTTGAAATGTATGACATATTTTCGTCAGAGAAACATGTTTAACTAAAGCTTACCGAATCAACCGAAATAACTCGTAAACGAGGTCGAGAAAGTTCGGGGCCGGCCTCACGGAATCAATTTTATTCGTTTGAACGCAACACGTGCGACTAACAAGCTACCTCAATTCGTAGCCATACTCAAAAGCACTGAGAGGTAAAACGTACATACATATATATGTACGTAGGTACGTACGTACGTACATATATACGTACATACGTAATGTACGTACGGGCGCACAGAGTCTGAATGTAATTGCCACGGACCTCTCCCCTGCAAATTCTGTCTTATATTAAATTCCTTTGTTCATGGCCTTTCGCGGAATCTACCAACTATTCTCGAAATCTACCTCGGTACTGTGATCGTCTTGTTCGAACGATCTCTCGATACTGGTTTTCATCTAATTTGCCGAAGTGATAACGTCAAACCTGAACTGTAATAAACGATAATCTCGAAACCTTTATCCAAATTTATTAGACATCTTTAGGATTTTGGTATAAATGGTACGTACTCTCTGGACTCGGGTCCGTTTACTTTTCATAGGTTAATAACCATCATGGAACGAGAATAAGTAGAATATATGATATTCGATTAGGAAAAAGGAATTTAGTCGTCGGGAGGATTTAACTTTCATTCTGATAAAATAATCAATAAATCATTCGTTTGTCGATTCTACTACTAAACAAAAAGCGTTATATCTTCCAGATGTTTCTTGTTACAATTTTTCTTATTAATTTATTCAATAGTTACGAACTTCGTGGATAAATTTTATTTGTCATACAAAAAATAAATCTCACTGGATATTCATCAATCGAAAATTCTAATTAAACTAACTTAACTAATTAAAAACTGATACGTGTACGAAGATAAAGACAAAAATTCGATTACGTTAAATATTCTGCTTGATGTATCTGGATATATATATCTAATACAAAAGAAATCGAAATTATATGCAAAATCAATAACGTTTATCGATTGGCATCGTTATTTCCTACATAAATAAATAATAATGGAATAACATTTCTGTCCCCATAGGTAATAAGATAAATTCCTATCTCCGCTTGCAGCCAGCCACGACGATCCCATTATTTAACAAAATCCTCATCGTCGATTAACGACCGTATATATGTACCGTGCATGGCAATAATTAATCGTTCGGCACGTCCGTGAATTATCGATCGAGTGTCCTCGTATAATCAACGGTGGTCCCTTTAGGTGCGTACAATCGGAAGCGTCCAGTGTTAGCTATAAACGTTTACGATCCTATCGTTGACGAGGATATCATCCTCTGACATTGCTACGCTGTCTAGTTCTCGTAAGGCAACAATCGAGACGGTTCTCGATCGTCGATACGATAAATCTTCACGAGCAGAACGCACGAGACCGATTATGAGCTACTCGATGATGATCGTTATTTACTACCCTATTTCGATAAAGACGTTAGACATTCCAAGCTTGATTTATAAACGACAGGAAATTCAGAACTGATTCCATTCGGTTGTCCTTTAATAACCTACGAATGATCCGACAATTTGATTATTTTCCTTTAAAAAACCGAAAATTGGACAGGAATTTATAATATTTACAAAAAAGCTGATAATTTATCTCAAATATTCTTTTGTAACGTATCCGTTTGAAAACTCGATTATCTCTCATTTAGAAAAACATAAATTAACGTAGGAAATACAAAGAGATGGATTAAAAGCGATTCTATCATTATCTTCAATAGCTATTCGATGAAAATTCTAAATTCAGTATGCAAACGATAGGAATTTCTAATAATTTACGGGAAGTTTCTTCTAATCTATCTAATTATCTAATTTATCATTCAGTTTTCACGAAATATATATTACGAGTAATTCGAAAATTTCATTATATCTATTTGAGAAGGTAATGCATTAACAAAGTAAATACGAGAAAATAATTAAAAACGATTCGAAAAACGATCGTGCATATTTCATTTCATCTCGATAATAATGTTAGAAATTTTTAGCACGATAATATTTAAACGATACTATATATCCGTAGAGTAAGAATAATTTGAAAATGTTATGACCCTTTTAAACTTTTGAGCACGGATGATCCATCGTATTTTCCAACTATGATTGGAATTTTCAAATAGATTTGAATGAGAGAGAAAGAGAGAGAAAGAGAGGAAAAGAGAATGAGTTTTGAAAATGGATGAGAGAAATCGTGTTAAACGGGAGGCAAAGTCGTGCAAAGTTATACTCGTAATATGTCGGACGCACCTTCATGAAAGTCCGACGGGGCTGTAATAACGCGTTAGCAGGTGTGCTAGTCGTAAATATTTCTTATTGGTAAGGGAGTAGGTGGTAAAGGGCGTCACCTGCCACCCTTGTGTCTTCCTTTCTCTCTTTCCCTCTTTTTCCCTCTTTTTTCTCTCTCTCTTTCTCTCTCTCTCTCTTTCTCTCTCTCTCTTTCTTTCTTTCTTTCGAAGAACTAAAGCAACTGACACTGAAGGAATATTCGAAAACTTTCCAGACTTCCATTTATTTCTCTTCGAATATATACATATATGCTTTATCCCCTCTGTATCTGATCCTTTCTAACATCGAATAAAATAAATATAGATATATGTGTGTGTGTGTGTGTAAGATATGCATGTAACATTTCTTATGTTATCATCTTTAATAATATAGGAGAAAGGATCGTATAGGGAATTTCTGATGGGTTAACGAAAACATCGAGAACGTTCCTAACAATCGCGCTAATAGCTGTGAAAGTTATGCTAATGGAGATAACACAGATTGTCACTATTGCTGGAATTATGGGCAATCGGATGAAACGAACGTTTAGCTGGATGCATCGCATATAGATATGCATAATGCTCGTATCGTCCTAACGGAGAGGAATATATATCTACGTATGTATATACGTTGATACATACATACATATATATATATATATATATATATATATATATATATACATATACATATAGTTGAGTCCTCACATAGAATATAAATACACACATACATTAGGAAAGGATATTTACATAGGATACTCTAGAGATATATCTACCTACATAAATAATGATCGTAATAAACGTCGTTTCGATCGAAATTCGGTTCACGTGTTCGTGATCTTTGAGAAAGAAAAAGAAAAAAAAAAGAAAAGGGAGAAAAAAGGACTGAGAATTTCAAGTCGTAGATCTTAGAAAGCAATGAAGCGAGACAACTATGGTCGATCTTCGTTCGTTCGTTCGTTCGTTCGTTCGTCCGTCCGTTAAAAATCTGAATAATATCATTGGGAAGTGAGAAAGAGATAGATTATACATAACATATGTATATAGGGAATAAGGACACGTGGAATTTCGACGGACATGTGTTCGCAAACCGAAAGTAGCTTCGTAAATCTCGAGGACGAGGGGTTGGTTATATATGTTCGGGAAACGTATTCGAAGTTTGTTCGTAGGACGATTTCGATCGGATTGACGGTGAGTACGGTCCCTCCTTCTTTTCCTCTTCATTCTTCTTCTTCTTTTTCTTCTTCTCGACATTCTCCGACATGAATATTTGCGAAGGAAAAACATTGTTTTTGTTTTTGCCTTTGTGAACTCCGTAAGCAAATATGCTTCCATCGCGAATAAATCGTATCCACGATAAATGGATATTTTACATTTGCACGAAGAATTAAATGGAAGCTTTTTGTTATTTCGTTTGGACTCACATATGTATCTTACGTTTGACGATAATTATCGTCTGTGAAATAAATCTAACAAATTTTGCGACCCCGTTATATTATTACAGTAACAAAAACAGATCGTTCGTTGTTTCTCGCGTTATGTATATATGTTCACTTCTTTTTTAATTTGTTTACGCGATGTTATTCGTCTAAAAATATATTTATATAGGTGCGACAATATGTGACAAACATTTACACATATATACACACACACATAGAGATATATATATATACGCACGTATACGTATACGTATACACGGACGCACACACGCATACAACAAGCTTCGGAATATGTGGTAAATCTTGGTGCTCTACCTACCTACCTACCGCATCAACTTATGTTTGTTTATGTATGAGCATCAAAATAGCAAACATGATTACCGCCGGGGACTAGGGGATTACTCTTGCTCAGGATAAATCGGTACGATAGTGTAAGCACTGCCAAGCGTCTACAGATAACTACACTCGAACGTAAATATATATATATATACAGACGTAGTATCTCTACGTATAGATGTGTCTACATTTCGTAAGCTCACTTGATATTTACATATCGAGAAAAGCTTTCAAACTAGATTTCCTATTTTTCTTTTTTCTGTCTTTCCTTTTTCCTTTTTTTCCGATCCAGTAACATTAAGAAAAAAAGAAGAAAAAAAAGAAATATACGAATTTGATTAGACGACGATGATATTGCATGTGATATAACATATAAGGATTATTTCACGTGGGTAACTGTGTAAAGTAAAATTAACGGCGCGTTCGAGCCGACGGTGGCGATTTTTCTTCGAAGACGTATCGTTTGTTACGTCCTTTATCGATGATGAAGTATCGATTTTAATGATTTATAAAAGGTACCACGTTTGCTGTGCAATCGAGCGACACGTGAAACAGATCGAATCGACGGTTGGCAGTCGAGAGTAGAAAGAACGCAAGAGCGCAAGAGAAAGAGAGAGAGAGAGAGAGAGAAAGAGAGACAGAGAGAGACAGAGGGAGACAGAGAGAGAGAGAGAGAGAGAGAGAGAGAGAGAGAGAGAGAGAGAGAGAGAGAGAGAGAGAGAGAGAGAGAGAGAGTAGCTTGACAAATTATAAGATTAATCGTTGGGGATTTTGGTCTCCTGAACTATCATCAATTATTTTTTTCTTGCGAACCTAAGTCCAATTACGGAAGAAGAAGGCGCGGAAGGTTGGCGAGGCTCGGATACTAGAAGGGTAGTAACCCTTAATGATATCTTTTCTTTTCTAGGGTTTCATAAGTCAAATTAAACTTCCGTCTCGACGACGACCACTATATTATTCGTTGCTCCGAGCTAAATACATCCTTTCTAAGAGGCAAGAGAATTTTTCTTGTTAATTTGTAATTCACAAGGAAAGACTAATTTCTGAATGAAAAATTTTACTTACTCGTTAATAAGTTTCGTACTATAGAAAATACATAAATAACGAGGAATACGTAAGTTTTACGATGGACGATGGAAATTGCATAAAAAAAAAAGAAAAAGAGAAAAGAAAAGAAACGTTTATGAACGTTTAAAAAACCTTATTCTCCGTTTTTTCAAGATGGTTCGACTATGAGCTTCGGAAAGGAAAATATCGATGTTGAAAGAAATGGCACAAATTCCGTTTACTTCTCGTAATAATAACGTACCTCGAAAAGATTGGCAGGTTTCCTTCGAAAATAGAAAGTCGTTCGGTATAAATTACGCGAGGAGAACGTAAGTATGAGTTTCACTCGAAGGTTAAGAAAAAACTCGTTGGCTCGCTTGCTCAAGAACGCCTACATTGTGCAGAGAGGAAGAAAGGTACAAAAAGTAAAAAAAAAAAAATAAAAATAAAAATAAAAAAATGAAAAAATAAAAAATAGAAGGAAAAAGGAAAGAGAAATAAGAAGAAGAAAAAGGAAAAGAAGAAAATCGTTCGGGACTGTTTTCTTCGATAATATTTTTACCTCCCGTTCTTGGTATATAAGGTCACTCGTTTTTCTCTCCGCGATTATCCGCTGAACTTCTCTCGAATTTTCAAAGAACTTTGACATTGGACCGCGAGCTTTAATCGTTTAACTTCCGCCCGTATAAAACTCTACCTTCGTTTCCCTTCCTCATCTCTTCTTTCTCTTTTTTCTTTTTATCTTTATTTTTTTTTTGCCTCTTTTACTATCTAACCAGACACGAATATTTGAACATTTTTATTCGTAATTTTCTGCATGGCATGGAGAAATTACTGTAATACAAATTACTCTACTGATCCGTTTCATTTTCGTTCCAATTATGATTTTACGTTGTTAATTATCTTATATCTGAACCTACGTATATAAATATAATTTATAATTTAATATATAATTAATATTATATATATATTAATATATAATTTATATTGTCCGTTAAGATCGAAGAAGATCATAATTTATGATGGTCGCGTTTGGTGATAGATGGTCTGACATATCAGATATTCTCATTAAAAATTCCAACTTGGATTAAAACATTCTGAATTAAAGAATACAAAAACTGTCAATTTTTTGAACCCTGACATACAATCTTTTTTCTAAAACCTTTCGAGAATTAAGTTATCACTGATCAGATAATTAATTTTAACTCCGCTTTCGTTGTCCTTAGTCGACACTTTTCGAAGTATCGATATAAATAACGTGACCCGCACAGGTCATTCTATGTGTATATTTTTTAGACATTTCTTTTTTTTACATTTTTTCATACATAGAACTAAAAACTCAAAATATACTACATTCCGAATTTAACTAATTTACAATTCAGAACTTAGAATTCAAATCTCGGTACAAGATTATCGTTTTTTGATATTTCAGTTAATTGTTATTTTTACCATCGTATCGTATATTATTAGCCGAGATTTTAAAACTTTCGCTAATAAATAACAAAGTTAATAAAAGGACTTTAAACTTTTTGTCAAATTAAATTTTCCTTAAACAAGTCCGCGTCTGCGAACTTGTCAAACGCGAAACATTGTTATTCTAGTCATAAATCTTTTAAATCTCTCTCTCTCTCTCTTTCTCTCTTTTATCAGTTTTCATCATAAAATAAAATATATTTCTTCTTCTTACTTATCTTTCTAATTTTCGAATGGAAAAGTTCGAATTCGAAAGACACTATCGTTATTTCATAAAACAGTTATCCCATATTCCGATTCTGTTTATTGGTTCGCCTTTGCGGTTCGTAAATATTCGACTCGAGTACCTTCTATGGAATAGGGGTGGTCGAGTGAAGTACCGCTTATATCGATGTTTATATCCTACGATATGGAATATGTATTGCGTCGTCGATTCGTAAACACAAGGACGGATTTATTCGCGTTTATCGATTATCTAAATATTCGTAAAACATTGAAGATCGGTATATATAGGTCTAAAGAAAAAAATAAGAATTACCAAAAAAAAAAAAAAAACTGTAAAATGTTTTTCTTTTTTTCTTCTTTTGAAAAAGATCAAATAAAAGTGTCGATGATCGCGTAACTTACCTCTCGAAATTCCAATCGATCTCTCGTGTTTCATCATTAAAGCTCGTACGGTTCTCCCTTCCTAGCAGTCTGAAGCTTCCGGTAGCACAAATTCTCAGATTCCAGGAGTGCTGATCCTATTTCATAAAGCATTTAGGTCGTCCGACATTGGTTTGCGGCTGGGGTGCTTCGCAAATATTCTATGAATCACTGCCTCGTTCTATCCTCATACCGAGATACCATCTAGTAAAGTGAACATCTTTCTCGATTCAAGAATTATTGTGGGAATGTGTGTAAATGTGGTTACTCTGATTGGATTAATTACATTGCTATGTCTCCGAGAATGTTATTCACATGGATATATAATATTTGGATCTATAAAAAGAATTTTCAAAAGAATTATCCTGACGTTCGTTAAAATATATACGATTTTAAATTTAAAATTACTTTGAAGTGATATGGAGATATATACGTTGATAAAAGAGAGAAAGAGAGAGAGAGAGAGAGAGAGAGAGAGAGAGAAGTTAGCTTTGTTTATATTTGAAGCAATAAAGACGAACACGTTTGACTCGGTCCAGAACGTAATATCATATGCCATGACTTCGATCGAGCACACATTATATGTGTGTGTGTGTGTGTAATATATACGCATACACATATAGCACACATATATGTACGTGATCAACCCCAAGAAACAGAAAAATGTTGTTTCGTCTGTTCAAACGGAGTAGAGACAAAGAAAGACAGGAATAGCGCGTGTTCGATATCCTTTCAGATTTCCTAAAAATAAAAGAAAAAGAATGAGAGAATCTAACGTCTTCGTCTTCGAAGCGGATGGATATAGCTCACTCGAAAAAGGATCGATGTCCGGGCCAGGAGCAATAATTCCCCTGCACCCTTTATCCACCTCCTTCTACGAGGGTCGCAAACAAAATTTGTGGAAAAATTCTTGAAGGAACACATGTATTTCTCGAACACATATACAGGGTGTAACGTGTAACGTGAGTGACTTTATCGATCTTGAGATTTCTCAAGTAGATTGAAGAAGAAGAAAAAAAAAGAAAGAAAAAGAAAAAGAAAAAGAAAAAGAAAAAGAAAAAAAGAGAAAATGAAATGTATTAAAATGATTCGACGAACGGATCTTCGAAATAATGAAAAAAGGAAATTTGCGAGGTCCATTGGAGAAAAAAAATTTTCCAATGATCGCTTTACACGAATCACCCTGTACATATACATACATACATACATACATACATACATACATACATATATATATACACATATATATGTATGTATGTATACATATACGTGGTATATAGTATAAATCGGCTCGAAGTCGCTTTAGGTGCAGGAGCTTTTCTTTTGCACGACACCGGCTGGAGAAGAAAAGTGTGTGTGAGAGAGAGAGAGAAAGAGAGAAAGAAAGAAAGAGAGAGAAAGAGACGGAGTTCGCAGCACATGCCCGCGCGCGCGCTCGTGTGGTCTGTATGTGTATGTCTGCAAAACGACATATAGATAGAGACTTGGATATTGTTATTCTCTAGATAGTAGGTATGAGTGGCGCCAGCTTGTTCTGACGTTCCTCCTCTCGTTTAAGGAATATGACGTATCTTCCTATCCACTTCCTGCACCACCTCCTTTAGACATCTCTACACCCCTCCTCTGTCTTTCTATCTTCATCCTTTTCCAACCAACTGAACACAGGATCCATCTTTCGTCTCTTCTCTCCACAGATTCGGTTTTCTCTGACGTAGAAACTACGCATCAGAGGAAACGTAACAACGCTCGAGAAGAGGGATTGTATTCTTCTTCTTTTAAGAGATTTATCAATTCTGAGCGATCCGTCGCAAACCGTTTCTTCTTTCTTATCGTAAACAATATTATTCGCCTATTTTCAAAGATTGCAATAGGATATAGTTTATAAAGATGACATCGATATATTGTCGTATATCATAAAGATAAATGAAACGCGATATCATACGTAAGGTGAGATTGTTTTAATTTGTAAAACGTTGCTTGGAATGAATGTATTTTTTCAAAGAATTCTTCTTCTTCTTTTTCTATAGGATATTTATCTTCGAAGGAGAACTTGTTATGAAAATTCAGTTTACAAGCAAGATAAATAATTCATAGTATTTCTTCATAGATTATGCCCAAAAAATAGAATTCGATGAAGATTTGTTTGGAGGTAACAAGATGTCAACCTAAATCTGTTAAAGATTTAAGAATTAATCAAATTTTAAGAATTGATAGAAACCTGGTAAATGTAAAACCATTTTATAAAGATCATTTTATAAAAGAACAAATTCTAAATCTTTTTTTAAAGCGTGAAACGATAACGTTTATACAATTATATCAGGTCAATCGATTACAAAATTTTATCAAGTAGTTCCTATCTTTTTTTTTTTACGAGTTTAACGTGATAAAACGTATTATCGAAACTGTAACCAATGATCAAAACGAACGTTTCGTTATTTCTTGCGATTCTACAAATACTATAAAAGCAATCCATAACTAGTGGACAAACGACTCCATCATCCGAGTATGTCAAAAATCTTATATTAAAGTAATCCAAAGAAACAACTCGATCACAGTAATTCCCTCCCCATGTAGACAGAAGGAAATGAAAGAGTGGATAGAACGGTCAAAAATATTCTTCAATCTCCGATCACTGTACTGATCGACGTACTTTCCAAAATTATCCTTTCCTGTTGAAGGAAACAAAAAAAAAAAAAAGGAAAAGAGAAACAAATAAAGAGGAAATTCGATGAATGAAATTAGATTAAAGATTTTCTCTTTTTCTCAAGAAAAATATACTGACTACAATATTATCTAAAAAAAACATCAAACTTATGTGATTAAAAAGGCATACAAGCGATTGACGGGACATTAAATAATAGAAGTAATAATAAACAAAAAGAAAAAAGAAATTATAGAAATCTTTTAAAGAAAGATTCTTAAAGAATAATCTTGTTAGAATGAATAGACGTGTAATCGTTTCCACGAGAATAATTTTCCCATGGATTACTATTTTGACAGGAGGAGGATTCGTTGAATTCATTGACGAAATCGATTGACAAATACGTAGATGCAGGAAGGATCGTATGACTGGTATCAAGCAAGAGTACTGTTTCGTGGTTAGAAGTACATTAGGGGTCAACCAAGAAGGTTGGTGAGTAGATGGGTAAGTAGATACCTCCTTCTATCGACGAGTATACGCGATATATGTAGCAGCAGCGTGCAACCGAAACACTTCGAGCAATCCGTTTCGAATGCTAATGGAGTAATTAACAATCTCGGTATTAACTACCAAGAACGCATCTCGTGTATACGTGTATATGCATATATATATATATATACCAATATTCATAGATTTAAATTGTTCCTCCGAGCTTCGTCATCTTATCATTACGGTAGCGAATTTAATATCGGAAAGCTTTCGAGTTTAAGTAACGAACAGTGTACGAGTTCCATCAGGTTCACCTCGCGTTAAACAATTTCCGAAGGTGAGGCAGAAGGGAGACGAAAGTTTCTTGAAATTATACGAGGAACGTCGAAGCGAGCGTGCCTCGAAAACGGATGGGATTTCATCGCGTGGCTTCCTGGTCTCTACTACATAGGTAGCTATATGGCTGTACGGCTATCGACTACTCGAATCTACTCGTAATATTCACGATATGATCTTGTATTTCGCAGTTACGTCAAAAGAATTCATTTTCAATTTTTAATCGTTATTTTTCCTTCATTTATCATCCCATTTTAAACAATAACAACAAAGAGTGCACTTCGCTCCTATCGAAAAGTCGATTGGAATGCGTTTGAAATCGAAACATATATGTGCAAATCCGTTTTATTGCAATTAAGTGAGCCTAACGGATCTATGATCGAACGAATAAATGAAATCGTCGAGTACCTTTACTCGCCACCCTTTTTCATACATACTATTGAAAGAGGAGACAGCCCGTGGATATTTTTCGACGAAATTTTTAATATCGTACTTTATTGCGATTTTCATTCGCGATCATGTAGAAACGACTACGACTACGACTACGACTACGACTACGACGTGAACGATGACGATGATAAAGGTTGAAAAAAAGAGGAATAGAGAAATTATTTTTTAAAGCTGCTCTAGAAATTCACGAATTCCTTTTTATTTCTACGTGATCCGGGTCGAGTTTAATACGTGGACGTTCATCAGGCGGTTTCATGGAGCGAATCTTCGAAGGATCTTCAAAGCTCGTAGCGCAGGTTGCTAGCCTCTAGGACAATGGGATTGCTAACTGCATATACTTTGCATACTGGTGGCATGCTCGTAGACGAGAATCTCCTCGCAATTACGATTATCGCATTTTCCCTCTCTCTCTCTCTCTCTCTCTCTCTCTCTCTCTCTCTCTCTCTCTCTCTCTCTCTTTTTCTTCTTCACTCTGCTGTCTCTCTTTCTAACTTTCTCCGATGGAAACAGCCGTCGGAATATAATCTTACTATGCGAGGTCGTCTCCTTCTCGCTTTTCTCGCGGCTCGCAAAATTTCCAACGCGAAGAAATAAGAATCGTCCTGACCTCATTTTTCCCTCATCCCATCGTTGAATATATCCTCTTCTCTCTCTCTCTCTCTCTCTCTCTCTCTCCCTGTTTCTTCCTTCCTCTCTCTTTCTTTATCCCTTTTCTATTATATCTTATATTCTCTATGCTTTTATTTTTTTTTTCTTCCTTTCTCTTCCTTTATTTCATCCCTTTCTCTACTCTCTACAAGTATCCTCTTCTTATTCGGTAAAGAGCGAAGCGTAAACGGCTTTCTATAAGACCCTTTAAATATCCATTATAGGAGGAAAGAAGGAACCGGTCCTTTCTCCTCGCTCGTTTTCTCCTCCTTTGGCAGTATGCTCTTGTAAAGATTATAACCTAGCCATTGGGGGTATCGTTAGCTAAAATGGAAGAACAATTTGGTGTAGCTCAAATTGAACTCGTGTATGCTAACGTGGTCATGGCTTTTTCTATATTTTTTTTTCTCTATCTTTTTCCTTTTCTTTCTTTCTTTCTTTCTTTTTTTTTGTCTTTCAATTCGTTTCCGCGAATTTTTTCCTATTCATTTTTAGTTTAGTTATTAGAAACGTCGTCAGCCGTAAGCAAGTAAAACGCGTTAACGTTTAAGAGTATCGAAAATAGGAAAGATGTACGTTCGATGTAACGAATCGTTTCCATCCTGTTTTATCAGGAATTTTTATTCAAAACGAATGGATCAGCAGCAGCAACAGCAATAACGATCACACTGGCACCGATCTTCTTTCGCTTACGCGGCAACGTTTGAAAAGCAGAGACCACTCGTAATATCGCTCGGGCTAATAGAGATTTTATCATGCTGAAATGTTTTCAGAGCGATCGGTGAAACGCAGAAAAATAACGTCCGGACTTTCGTGTTGACAGGTTCACGATCTGTGCGAGTGCAGGGATGATAGGAATAAAGAGAGATAAACAAAGAGAGAGAGAGAGAAAGAGAGAATGAAAGATAGAGAAAGAGAAAGAAAGGAAGGAAGATAGAGAGAAAGAAGAAGAGAAAAAGAGTGAGTACGGAATAAATCCGAGGGGCGTGCGCGTGATAGTATATCGCGGCACGCGATGTGTAAAATGGAAAATTCACGGAAGCGTGCTCGGAGAATGGGACGCTTGTTTCGAATCGATATAATGCCGGGCCATACGTTTTGCTTGTTCACTTTTAATTCGTTCGTTACAGTCAGCACCGTAATAACGTTCTATCTCTCTTTCACACGCATACACTAAAACATAAACATTATTTCTCTCTCTCTCTCTTTTTCTATGTTGCTCTTTAAAACTCTCTCTTTCCGTCTGGTCCAATTCCAGTTGGATTTTCATTCGGGCCGTCGCCGACGGACGACCTACGTTACACCGACAAATTTTCGTCGACGGTGGTGGACCCTCCACTTCCGGTACAATAATTTGGATTACCATTCATGGCACCGCCCGGTGAGTGCCACTATAGCTCGCGGTATAAAACCGGCTCGCGGAAACGTCGCTTGATTTATTTCTCTTGCTTTCGACGTTTTTGAGAACAAGGGAGGAAGGGAGAAAGAGAGGGCTGAAAAGTACGCTATAGTTGTCCTCGTTGCCGGAGGAGAGTTAATATTGCAAATGTATCACGGTGACGTATGCGTGTATTGTACGTGCGATACGACGAACGAAGGGATCGCATTTGTGTTTTCTACCGATACATATACGTATATTCCTATGTAAATAATGTCTGTGTAGGTACATATCGAATAAAATTTACAAATAAATCCTGAATCCTTCCTCTGCTTCCTCTCCTCTCTCTTTCGTACATGTTATTACTTATCTTTTATTCTTCTACCTTCTGTATCTTCTCTTTTAAAATTATTTCTTGATGGATAAAAATGTTTGATTATTTATATGTTATTGAATTTGTTACAGAGTACATTAATATTTATAAGGATTTTATTTATATGAGATTGTTAATGAAAGAATTATGAACGCCTCTTTGTGAATGTGTGTTGATATTTGGGTAATGGAAATATTAAGCGAGGGGGAGAGAGAGAGAGAGAGAGATAGATAGATAGAGAGAAATCCGTACCAAATATCAAATGTACTCAAATAACTCTTTATCCATATTCATTTGCTCCTCTTCATTTTTACGGATATTCTCAACATATTAATTTTATATCGAACATTTTAATGGATTGTGTATTTAGTGAAAGATATACATGTAATATAAAATAACAGATAATATATTGATCCTGGCAACGTTTCTTCCTCGTATTATCCTTTTCACGAAATCATTAGATAAAATCAACATTTCAGTTAGAAACATCGGTATTATGTCGAAGAAGTTGAAAAAGAAGAGAAAGGTAAGCGGAAAAAGATATTTAAAAGGGAGCGAAGAGAGAAGAATTATAAAAGAAAAAAAGAAGAGAAAAATAAAGGGAAGAAAGGAAAAAGGAAAACACGAGTCTGAGTACCGGCACAGCTTTTTTAAAAGCACGTTTTACGTGCGAACTTACGTCCGTCAAGGACGCGAAGCGATAATTCTACGTTCGCGAGATTCTTCGTTAAGCACCATGAAGCTGCGGTTGAAAGGAAAAGAAGAGGAGGAGGAGGAGGAGAATGAGGAGGATGAAGAGGATGAGGAGTAGAAAGAGGAAGAAGAGAGAACTGAGAGGAAGATGGAGCGAGACAGAGATATTCAAGAGACGTGTACCCAAGAGAGAAAGAGAGAGAGAGAGAGAGAGAGAGAGAGAGAGAGAGACAGACAGAAAGAGAAGAGAGAAGAGAGAGAATACTCTCATGCATGAGTGTCCTAAGTGTATATGTATCTGCTTCTACGCCCCCGCACACGTATATGTGATGTGTGTATGTGTGTGTTGAACGAGAGAGAGAAATATATATATAGAGAGAGAAGAGAGAGAGAGAGAGAGAGAGAGAGAGATGGATAGTTAAAGAGGTTGCTTGTAACTTGAGCTTCTACAGGGATAGTTACCGGCTGCGTATAAACTTCGTATAACAACCACCCTGAGTTCGTCGTGTAGTAAGTTTCCGGGGAATGAAAATGAGAATAGCATGTGGCGCCGCTGTTTCTTATTCATATTCGAGTAAAAGACCGGCGACGTTGTTTGAATCGTTCGTTTGCTATTACATACACACATATATATATATATGTATGTACGTATGTATATAATATATATAAATGTCTTTCTTTCTTTGTTTCTCTTTCTCTTTCTCTGGTGTTACCTTCTTCTCGTACGATCTCGTGGTCCTCTCCTATTGTCATCCGGATGTGTCGACCATTTTTCATGGCAGAATGTGGAGGATTATGTCGTTAGAACTACCGAGTGTCTGAACCCCTTTCGGAACAAAGCTCACTCGTCGAAAGGCTTGCTTCGACTATGTCGCGAGTGTCGTGACGATTGTCGACGTCTCGACTACACTTCGTTTTCACTTTTCACACTCGATTCGACGAAAATGGTTTTTCCTTTGTCCAACATCATTCGCTTTTCTCTCTCTCTCTCTCTCTCACTTATATCTGTATCTATTATTTGCTAACGTTCGTGCGCACGCGAGAGTGTGTGATTATTTGTGTGTGTGTGTGTATATATATTTATGGGTTTCAATTCAACCCACAAAATTAATTGCCTTCTCACCATATCGCGAGAAAACTATGATCTTCCTTCTCATTATGTCTCTCTCTCTCTTTCTCTTTTTATTTCTATGTTCCTGTGAAAGAATGTATTAATGTTTCTTCATTTATCGTTCGGCCTTTGAGAATCTCTTCCAGTGTGAACATACGAGAGAAAGAAAGAGAAAAGAAAAAGAAGCGGAGATGAAATTTTAATGACTCTTTGCTCCAAGCTTTTGGTTGCACAAGAATGTGATTTTCTTGATCTTCTTTTTTCTGACTAAACAACAACAAAGGATAGCTCCTTTTAACAGATATTATTTATAAAACAACGCGATACGATCAGTTCAGGAATCAATATTTTTCGTCTATTCGATCAATTTTAAACTTTTTAAACTCGTATTTTACAATTGAACTAACATTACACTCATTAACTTTGGATCGTTTATTTTGTACAAAGCTTATACGCATGATCGATCAGTAAGTATTTGTTTTGTTGAAATGTTTAGTGAGAGAGAAACAAAGAGAGAAAGAGAGAGAGAGAGAGAGAGAGAGAAAGAGAGAGAGAGAGAGAATAAACGAACAAATTTAATGTTTCAATTCGAAATAGATGTTGTATTAATAATCACAAAACGTAAGCAGGAATGAAAGCAAAGAATTTAGGCGATCGTAAAATTTTAGATGCTCGTGAAGCTTCTGATATTTTTTCTGACTTACTCCGATCTCTTTTTCAGCGTTCCTCCCTCTCACTTTTCCACCGGAAATTAACTAGAGTTTTCATTAAATCGAGTAAAAGAAAAAAGAAAGAAGGAAAAGAATCTGAACGGACGAATATGCAGAAGCATTTTTTTTTTTTCAGTTCGGTAGAACATGAATTTCTGCATAATCTTAACTGTACCGAGTTACGTACGTGTAGCTCCTCTCTACACGTACGTGTAGATCTTTTTAGTCATTTACTTTTGTTGGTTCCTTCTTTTCCTCCTCCTCCTCTTCTTATTTCTCTTCTTCTTGTTTCTTTTTCTTTAAAAATACGCACGCAACAAAGTTCTTCCCAACGTTCTTCGCCATAAACGCGAAAGCGTTATCTTCAACGAACGAACTCGTTTCTTTTTTCTGTTGTGTTACCTTGTTCCTCCTTTCTTATCGCATGTTCTTTACTTTTTATTCTTCTCTTTGTTGCTTATTTACTCTTTTGTCCGAAGGATCAGCCTTCAATCTTCAAAGTGTACATTACTGAATCATTCGCGATCCTAAATAAAAACTCTTTTATATTTATGTCGAATGTTTACGTTGAGTCTTCGAGGATCTTTTGTCTGATAAAACTAGAAAGATACGATATACATATACACATATATCTATGTATATATATATATATATATAATCTGTTGCTTCATGCTTGCAATTCTGCTTTTACAACAATATTTTTACAGAAAACACGATCGGTAAGAAAGGACTCTGCAAGTGGAAAGAATTCTGAAACGATTTGTACTACTCGACCGCTCGATCATCCAAAGATTTTCTACGATAAATGTATGCATCTACGTACGTTTGATTCCTTTCTATTATTTATTCTTTTCCTTCTTCCCTTTATCTTCTACATCTTCCTTCGATACTCGATATTTACCTAAATATCGAATATTTACCTAAATATCTCATAAATTACGTGGACGACGTAAAAGCTTCAACGAGGAAAAAGGCGGAATGTTATCGGCGATTAGAGTAAAAAGAGAAAGAAAGAAAGGAAAAGAAAAGAAAAGAAAAGAAAGAAAAGCAAAAAAAAAAGGAATTATACTCACCACGGTACTAAAAGGTCTTTGATCGATACGACGGTTTAGCATCAAGGCTATAAGTTATTACCCATTACAGGTCGCTCCTCTAGCTACCTATATTTCCCTCTCTCTCTCTCTCTCTCTCTCTCTCTCTCTCTCTCTCTCTTCTCTCTTCTTCCTCTTTCTCTTCATCGCTGGAAGTGAGCTTTCATTCTCTTCTATCCTCTTCCTTCTCCTTTCGAAGGTGGTTTAATCTGTCGATCAACCGCGGTGACTTCGGAAAGCCACCCTTAAACTTCGTCCGGCAAACTTGAAGCAAAGCGATGCAACTGCCTCTTAATAGAGCCTTTTCGAACTTACTACTTTCGAACTTGCTCCTTACGAGAGAACGTCTACCTTTCCGTTTCCTTTCCTTCCCACCGCATCTTCTCAAATACCACTACCACCACCATCACCACCACCATCATCACTATCACCAACACTACCATCGCTATCACCACCATCTCCTCCTGACTTTTAAACTACTGCTCTCTCTCCATAATTCATATGTCTACCTATCAAAGTCTCACCTTTGTCCTGAAAATGTGTCCACTCCGAACTCACTACACAAACGAATTATGCACTTCATTTTAATAACGCAACGTTTTTGTTATTCCCTAGAAAGGTACGGTCGAAATTTCTCGACGAAAATAATCAAAGTTTGTAGTTTTTTTTTTTTTCAATTCGATTTTGTTCGGCTCGATTTATCGAATCCTTCTCCATTTAATAGATTTTCTTTTGGAAAATATTTGTAATGATCGTGTTTAATAATGTTTGCATTGTAATTATTTTCTCAGCTTGTTCTCAGTTAAATCTGGATAATTTTTACTATTGTTTAGTTGATATCTTAATCACGACCAAATTTTATGCAATTATTTTGAATTGAAGTTTTATTAAAACGATAAGCTTGTTTGTGAAATTCTTCTTATTTCTATCCTGCGAATGTACGGTAATTTTTGAAACATTTTCTACGTGTAAAAATGACTTTCTCTTAGATGTTTCATAGGATCTATAGTTATTATAAACAACTAGAGATAACAAGAGTTACCAATAATAAATCATACAAAGAACAAATATTACGTTCTTAAACAATTTCAAACTTTCTAATCGTGCACAAACACATTTGAGAAGACAAATTTGTATAGTTTCTATATCAAAAATATAAATTTATAAGGCTATCGAATATACGTATACATACACTCGAATACAATTTTCGAATCAAATTATTTTCTACGTTCATATGAAAGAAAATAATATTAATAAAATTACAACGATAATGAAATATTTCGACTTATCAAGAAATTTCTTATATTATTGATGATATCGCTATAGTAAATCTTTGATAACGTTGACCCCTTCCTCGATTTTATTTTGTCCTGCAGGGAAATCGAGTCAGCATATATTATTTTACGACGTCTTCTATCTCTCTCACTTTCGAAAATCCTTTCGTCCTACGAGATTCTTCGTAATCCAGTTACCGCGACACGAGCATTTTTATGGACGGTGGACGGCCGTGACTCGCGTCAGCTTTATTTTCGAATGTCGCTTCCCTTCGGAAATCTTTCAGATGCAAGAGTAACACGTAGTGAGCGTGCCTTCGAAAAAGCTTTATAGCTCACGTGGTACATCGTACATATCGATCGTGTTAACTCCCTCCATGGTATCACGTCGATTCTGACTGAAAATCTTGTCACTTTATCGTTCTCTTGTATCGAATTTAATGGCATTAATACGAATCGATCTATTCAAATAATCAATCTTACAACATTCTTATTATCTGTTCAAATATCAAAGATAAAAATGGATCTTATAAAATGCTAATCGATTTATAGATAAATAATTTCGAAGATAGCTTGGATTTATTATTATCTATTCGAATAATCAATCATATCGTAAAATATCAAAGATAAAAGTCGATCTTATAAAATGTTAATCGGTTTACGGAATAGATCATTTTAAAGGTAATTTGAATTTATTATATCATTGGTTATAATAGATATTAATAGATACGTTAATACGTTCAATGTTAAGTGAAATCTAATCTCTCTCTCTCTCTCTCTCTCTCTTTTCAAGGTTTCCTCTTCCATAATTTCTCATCAATTCAAAATCTAATGAAATTAAATCCGACAAAGATCATATGTACGCGAGTAAAGGATACTACTTATAGGATCTAAAGTGAATCGCTAACATTTACTTGATTCGATTTTCAACTTTGGAAAAAAGCTGACGATTTCGAAATAACGCCTTCGACGTCACTGGTGCACGATGCACGAAGGCAATTAGAAGACTCTTTACGAAGAACAGTCGAATGAAATGAAATTCCGAGCAAAGGGAAAGAAAGAACATGTCACTTACGCGTATAAAGGACTATTCAGGAGAATTCGAGCGGATAGATCGTAATTACGAGAAGGGATCGAGAGAGAGAGAGAGAGAGCGAACGAGAGAGAGAGAGGGAGACTTTTGTTCTTTGAGAGACGATCGAATTTTGATCGGAATTGTCTAACCTCTTCAGAAGCTTTTCAATTAGCCTTTTGTTAACCATGCACCGACGCGGTTTCCTATTCCTTTTAGACTAAGTTTCTGATAGTACTGAAGAAAACTACAAATTCCATTTAAAGAATCGACGACTGTGTCTCTATATCCAAACGAATTTAACTTAAAAACGAATTGTAATTTTCTTTTCGAGTTAATCTCATCTAGAATCTTATCAAGAGTTTTCAAATGTACAGAGATAGAGAGAGAGAGAGAGAGAGAGAGAGAGATAGAGAGAGCTCGTTAGAAAAGGAAGTGTGAATTCTAAAACAGGAAACACTCTGGAGACTACGAAAGAAGAGAGACGCAAGACTCCTATCATTATCGTAGAAAGCGGAGAAACCAAGAAGACGGTAGCATCGTTGCCACTGAATCGCTTATCGCGAGGAACACCGATTCTCGTGGGGGTATGCAAGAGGGTGGTAAGAAGGTGCGAATGGTGAGTAGAGGCCGATGGAAACTCGTGAGAAGAGAGGGTTGAAGAGAGAGAGGAAGGGTCGTTCGGGTCGCAGTAGTTTCGGTCTGGAGGTCGCAAAACTTTCCTGCGACATTCCTGAAGTAAGAAAGGAGAGTGGAAGGGGATGGAGGGAAGAAGGGTTGATGGTAGAATGGGGGAAACGGAAAGAGGAGGGTGTATAGCGAAGTATAGACGGCGGAAATAAGGCGTGCAAGAGTTCTCACGATAACCACCTACCCCCACCAAAGACAATTTATCTATATATACGTTATCGCCACGGGCTGAATTTAATTCGAATAATTTGTCTCGCTGTGAATTGCAGTTCTAAGATAGAGAGAGGGAGAGAGAGAGCTTGAGAAAGAGGGTAGGACGAGGAGGGGTTGGCTTGGTTGGGAAACGTTAAAAGCGCAGTTTCGAACTAATCAGACGACGTCCAACTATCCGGTAGAAGCTCTTCTCGTTCTACATGCTATATCCATACCAACCGACCCATCTATCCCCCCCATCTCTATCCCCCATACCCATCACCTCCCACCATGAATGGCATCTTCCCGTCGTCTCGTGATCCGACGAGTAGAAGGGGTGAAAGAGATCGAGGGAATTCCATCTCTGCGAGTGATTTTCGGACAACGATGCTGTTCCTCCGCTCGTCCAAAATAATTGAATTAGACTGCTCCTACGATATAGTACTTGTTGGTAAAGGAGTATGAGGTCCAACAGTTTAGGGGCTAACTCGTTTAATTGAAACTTGTCGTATGAACGAGTTTTTCTTACTTCTTTTTCTCTGTCTCTCTCTCTGTTTCTCTCTTTCTGTCTGTCTGTCTGTCTGTCTCTCTCTCTCTCTCTCTCTCTCTCTCTCTCTCTCTCTCGCATCCTTTATCTTTCCATCTTTCTTTCTTTCCTTCTTTCTTTTTTCTTTTTCCATATTTTTCTCTTTACGAATAAAGATCTCAAAAAATAAGAACGAAGAGATCGTATATAATAGCTAACGATTGAAACTTCATCTTTGTTTTATCTCTTATCGCGTTCTACCTTTTATATATCGAAGGACCAACTATATAAGAGATAAAACACCATCCCTTTATTCTTCTTTTAAATACAGAGATACATCTATTGTATAAAGGGTAAATCGAACATAAATATCCATCTCCATCGAAAACACAGAGCTAAAAATGTCTTTATGTTTGAAGTGAATGTTAGCAAAGAGAATTCTTTTTCTAGAAAGAAATGAAAGAAAGAAAGTAAGCAAGCAAGCAAGCAAGCAAGCAAGCAAGAAAGAAAGAAAGAAAGAAAGAACGAAAGAAAGAAAGGAGGGATTAGAAGAAGTAAAGAAAGAAAAGAGAGCTTTTTTCAGATACAACCGATATCCAGCAATTACATTTGTCTCTTTCCCTACCGTTCTCATCGCAAGCTTTTCTTCTACAGGCAATCTCACGATATCGTTCTTCTCCTATAAGCTTCTCTTACTCTCTCTTTCTTTCTCTCTTTCTTTCTTTCTTTCTTTCTTTCTCACCGTACACATTCTCACTATATTTGTCATTTTTCTCCCCTCGTTTAATGTATCCGCATTAAAAACAGGACTCGTTCTTTCTTACAAAGAAACTTGCACGAATGTCAATGCGATACTCGAAACGTGACACGTTCTCTATTTTACACTTCTCTATCTACTTATCTCCTTTCCCCCTCCCCTCCCCTCCCCTCCTCTCTCTCTCTCTCTCTCTTTCTCTTACTTGCTCACTCACGTAAATTCTTATCTTACTACTATCGTCATCCCTTTTCTTCCGTTCAGGTTTCTCTCCTACACATATAAATATGCGCGTACACACACACACACACACAGAGAGAAAGAGAGAGAGAAATACACACATATATATGTGTATATATATATACACACACACACACACACACACATTTACAGATATATATTACATATACACAAGCTAAAGCACGCCTCAAGGCGTGTACCAAGAACGGTGCAAGATTCGAACTGCCAAGCCATTCGGAACGCGCTCGCGAGCACGATAAAAAGCGCCTTAAGGGAGTCGTTCGCTCATATCGTTCGTTCGCGCCTGCATTCAACGCCCGCACGGCTATCTGCCAGTGAAAAAGGAAGCTGAGGGAAGGAGGAAGAAAGAAAGGGATGATAGAAGGAAGGGATGAGGGGAGCACGCTTGCGTCTTTTCCACGAAACATTAGCACGCGTCTGAAGATGAAATACGAATGCTGTTGAAAGAAAGAGAGAGAGAGAGATGGATAGATATGTATACGTGTACTGGGTGTTCCACTCGACTTGATCATTCTCCCTCTCTCTTTTTCTCTTTTTCTGTCTCTCACCATCGTACAATGAAATATTCGAGAAGGATATGCTATCCTTGAACAAAAAAAAAAAAGAACGAAAAACAAGAAGAAACCAGAGAAAAAGTACATTCGTTCTTCGAAAGAAACCATTTTCATCTTCCACATTACGGATCACATTGTAGCACGGATAATGAAAGTGCTAAACGATCAAGGTTAATGAAACACCCTGTATATTGTTGCTCAACCTGGGGTCTCTCCACGTCCGACGCGAAATTAATGTCGACGATTTTTAATCGCGCTCACGCGACGCCTTTACCACCCCCTCCTCCTTCTCCACCCCCTCCTCTTTTCCGTTTTACCGGACAAGTCGACGATATTCTCGAGATTTTTCCCGCGTTCATTTTTCGACTATTACTTCGAGCCACGTTTAAAAATTAATCGGGAGCGCGATTCTCTCATTTTTTTTCTTTTTCTTTTTCTCTTTTGCCCATATTCCTCGAAGAAAGTTTGTTTTAAGAGGGTTGCTAGAGGTAACGGTGGTGGTATAGCTCGGGGAACGGCGTCCCAACGCCACTAAATTTCTTTCTGCTTTATCTCAATTCATTTTGGTTGGTGTATGGGCGAACCAACGCCACCACGTCAACGTAATATATCAAACGTTGGAAAGGTCGCGGACGGAAGGGTTGTAGAAGCAGAGTGGGAGGGGGAGGGAGGGGGAGGGTTGTCGGAAGGCAGTTGCTCCGAGGCAGGAGTTACGAGTTATCCGTAACTCCTATCCTGGTAATATTTGGAAGGTGAATATGTAACGTCGGAAGAGAAGTCGAAAAGAGAGAGAGAAAGAGAGAGAGAGAGAGAGAGAGAGAGAGAGAGAGATGGATGGACGTAAATGCGTATTTTATTCAGGAGTTAACTCGTAGAAAATCCTCACATCAATTGCTACATCTAACATACGAAGTTTAATTAAATATGTAATATCTCAAAATTAACTCCTCAGATATGAAATATATTAGATCCATTAGTACTTCATTTTAATCAATTTCATTTCGTAAAGTAGAAATCTGATAACGAATTATATGGAATAATTTGGAAGGTTTTTAAAATCTAATAGAATGCGAAGTAGTTTATAAATGAGGTAGATTTTTGATTATTTATTTCATAATGTAGAACTGAATGAAATAGAGAGACACCGACACAGACAGACAGACATACAGACAGAATTCTAGCAAACGCGAAGTCACAAGAACAGCTACGTCTAGTGCATATATATATATGATATATGTGTATGTGTGTTATATATGGGTATACGTAAATACATAGATATATATATATACATACTATATATACATACTATATATACATATATATACGTATATATACTCATCCGGGTATGTCTCACGTGCACCTGGAGGTTGAAATGTCTTTGGAAGTGAATTTTGCCGGTCCGACTAGCAACGCAAACGAGTGGATGAGCTAGTATACGCTTATACGCGCATGCTTTTATGTAGAAGGCGGACACGTGCAGGCCGACTCTACTTTATGAGGCTACCGGGACAAGACGAGAGTTTATTTGACTAGGGAAGAGAATTTCTCTAGTTTCCTTCGTCCTACCGAAGCCATCTTTAGAGAGTCCTTTCTACCACTATCAACTTTCCTGACACTGTTGCTTATAGATCTCTTTCTCTCCTGAGTACTTCGTGAAGAGAATCGCAAAATTAGGAGGGTACCTACGCTTTTCTCACCTCGTTTGCACCTTTTCAAGCGTCTTCGTCTTTCATAAATAGATTTGCCTTGCAAATCCATTTATAAAATATTCAAATCCTCGACATCGTTGTAAAG
This sequence comes from Vespula vulgaris, assembly GCF_905475345.1. Taxonomy (NCBI): domain Eukaryota; kingdom Metazoa; phylum Arthropoda; class Insecta; order Hymenoptera; family Vespidae; genus Vespula; species Vespula vulgaris. The sequence goes on along the minus strand of NC_066587.1, from coordinate 7,363,970 downwards.
TCGCGATTATTGAAAATAACTACGCTCACTGAAATTTCCAAGGATCCAAGACTGTTTCGAGATAAGATGACCGGGAATGATAAATGATTTTAAAGAAAGTCTTGCTATTTCTTAGACTGAGTATTTTATCTTTAGTTACGTTTGAAAAATATCGAGATTTTTATCAAAGCTGAAATGATACTGTCCGATTGATTCTCTTTCGTTACGCTTAGTAAATATAAGATAAAGTATATTGCGATGATCTCGATGTATTAGTTTCAATATTTACAAAAGAAAGAAAAAGGATTATAACGGAAAGTATAATGTAAATGTATTGCCTGATCTTCGATATATTTCTATATCGTGTGTGTACGTATTTATGTATTGTGTAAAGAGAGATAATAGAAAGAAGTACGGTCATCCTTAAAATTATTCTATACAATGTATGTGTTTATCTTCTATACAATACACGTGAATATATTGCTTCGAATATACAATCACGAATAGGAACGATGGCTGACGATTTGTAATTGAAACGAAATTAAGAAAACAAAAGAAAAAAAAAAGGAAAAAGAAAAAAGAAAAAAGAAAAATTTTGCAAGATATCGTCTTTTTGTCGTTAGTACGTCACCTCAAGTCCTTCCGTCTTTTTTCTTTAGGTAAATCGCACTTAACTTTCTCGCACAAATTATCATTCGTTAGGACGGGAACGCAAGCTTTCGTTTCGTAGCTAGCACGACACGAAATTTATGATCCAAGACGATCGTTAATCTCTTTTCCCGGCACTCTCTTCTTCCCTCCTCATTCTTCGTTCCTCCAGGCTCTCCTTATAATAAATCGAAGGCGTTCCTCGAAAAAGGAGAAGTCGAGTTGGACGAGATCCCGATGGCTTTCGTAAATATTTCTCGTCCATACTCGCAGACCATTTTACTTTTTCTTCTTCTTCTCTTTTTCTTCATCCTTTTTTTTCTCTCTTTCTTTTCATCCTCTATTGTTTCTCTCTCCCTCGTTTTTTTCCCTTCTCCCTTCTCTTTTCATTGATATGATCTGTCTCTACGGAAAATCCTTTTTCAAACAATCCACCGAGACTCCTTCAAATCTTTCGATATCTCTTCTGCGAAAGCTCGCATTGCCTGTGGCGTCACGAAGAAGAAGAAGAAGAAAGAAAGAAAGAAAGAAAGGGGAAAAAGAAGGGGAGAAAAAGAACGAGGAGGACGAAAGGTTCACACATATCTGACCCGATACTAAAAATGGAAATTTTTGGGAGAATCCGAAACTTTCACGCGTTCGCCACTTTCTAAGTGATAAAATCGTGCTCGCTGTTACCGCTACAGCCCTTTTCATGAGAGTGCTTCGTAAACTCTCTTCAAAAAAAAAAAAAAAAGAAACAGAAAAAAGAAAAAGAATTTCTTTCTTTCGTTTTCCTCTTTTTTCTTCTTTTTCTTTTTTCTTTCACCATCGCGTACAATCACCCCGTCAAAATTCTCTTCGTGCGTTATCTTATTTTTTTTTTTTTACGACAAATATCGTTTTATGAACGATCGAGGATAGTTTTTAAAACAACTCGTTTCGAATCGTTTCAACGCAACAATCCTTTCTTCTATCATTTGTTTCTTCGAAATATATATAAACGTTAGAAAATGATTCCTCTACCATTCGTAAACTTGAAGGTAAAAGAAGAATTATTTTCGATTAGAATCTTCGCCGTAATTCCATTAAACGCGATCGAAAATATTAGTCTCTTTCCGTGAGAACACTCTCGATAATTACGCACAGAGAGATCGGTATTACCCGTGGCCGTTTAGAGTTAACTCTCAACCACCATCACCCAAGCACTAACACCACGAACACTATCACGATCACTGTGTAGAAGGGTCCTTTATTATATATGCGCATTTTAAGTGGCCTACTTGGAGAGATATGCGAGCACAAGTATGCAGACAGAAGCGGCGTCTGTGATTAAGGGTTAAACGAGCTCGTTTGATTTCGGCCGACTGTTTACGCTCGGTCGAGAGCGTATGGCCGAAATAGCTCTCGGTGTACGCGAGTGAGATAGAAATAGTCGGAATCGACCAAACTCCGTTCGATAATAAATGCGAGTTTCACGGACATACAGACATATACACAGACGTACGAAGGGAGACTTTACAAACGTTCAACGTCTCTTTGAAAGAATATATCAGATCCTACCCTCTCCGTATTCGTTCATCGACCTTTCTTTTCTCTCTCTCTCTCTCTCTCTCTCTCTCTCTCTCTCTCGAGAAGCCGTTAAAAGTCGAAACGCAATATTCCTTGAGCGTACGAAAAGTTCTGACGATAAACCGCGAGAAGGTACGCGCTCGTATCTTTCGTTTACGAGCTCGGTCACAGCGTGGCCTTGATGAAATTCTGTCTCCCTCCTTCCAAGATAAATTCAAGCGGCACCTGCTTAAGAAAGATTCCTTTTCGATCTTAACTTCTTCTTCATAGAGATTCCCTGCTTTTCTTCCAACCGAGGAAGCAAACAAACCGCTCTCTTCCTTCCACCCTCGTTTTTCCATCGTACTCTTCTTCTTCTTTTTCATTCCCCAGTCACCATCACCGCAACCATCATTCACCCTTCCCTTCCCTTCCCTTCTCTTCCTTGCTGAAATTAGCGAAGCTCCGTCGAGAAGCGGAAGTCGCAGATAGCGCTGGCGGTTAATGAAATTTCCGACGTGGCTCGTGCCACCTTTGACCGCGCGTAATTAAAACTTATTCGTCCTCGGAAAGTTCTCTACTGGTGACACTCACCATCACCAACACCACCACCACCACCACCATCACCACCATTACCATCACCACTACAGCTACTATTACGTAGTTGCAATCACCAATGTACCATCACTACCTTCTCCATTCCCTCTACTCACCTCTATTTCAATGCACCAACCGGATCACCGTGATGCGTTTCCGGGTGCGAGGGAAATTAATTGGTTCCATTGAGGCGAGCCACCCATTCCTTCCCGCCCTCCCCCCCCCTCTCTCTCTCTCTTTTACTCTCGTAATATATATATATATATATATATATATATATATATTTCTCTCTCTTTCTCTAGATAGGACCGAAGTGATGCCGTCTGCTGATGAGAGGGAACCTTCTGGAATCTTCATAATGGTCTGATTACTCGCATTTCACCGATAGGCTGCTGCTAAGAGGTTCGAACATCCACAACGAAGATAAGAAAAGGGATGCTTCGAAATAACGAGTTCGAAGACGTAACGGCTTATGCAAGGATCTTCTTCTTCTTCTTGTTCTTGTTCTTCTTCTTCTTCTTCTTCTTCTTCTTCTTCTTCTCATTTTTGTTTTCCACAAGGTCTTAAAGTTTTGTCCGGATTCGCGCGAAGATGAAGTTCTACGGAGCTTTTCTTTTCCGAACGGGTTGGCAGCGAAGAGGAATGAGATTTTGTCGTTGACAGATCGATCGAGGAATGTCTTCGTTGCATGAAGTGCTATAGCTCTATCGGATGCTCGGACAAAAAGAACGAAACCAAGAGAAATCCAAGCCAATTCGTGAAAATATGAAAAATAATTTGGAGTTTACTTCGGACTTGTCTCTATCATTACCGATGCGTTTACGAATTGCTCGAAGAGGAAACATCGTTTTGATCGAAATCGAATTGAAGAAAATCGTTTCACGAAAAAGAGAAAGAAAAAGAAAAAGAAAAAGAAAAAGAAAAGAACCGACAAGATTCGTTACTGTTCCGAGAAATCAAGTAGTCAATTAAAACTTAACAAAGAATGAACGTCTTTCTCGAGCATGAAAAAAAAAACAAGAAAAAAAAAAAAAGAAAAAGAAAAATAAAAGAACTGTAATTACAAGAAAAAAAAGTTGACGTTCAACTTCCTCTTGTTATAGAATATATTTATTCCTACGTAATTAGTAAAGATCGAAGGATGTCCAATCAAGACGATATTCTCTGTTTCGTACAAGTAACACAGAAGTATACTCCAATTCTATACGTGACGCAAACTGCCAAACTACAAGTACAACCCGTAATTAAGTAGCAGCTACGTGGGATTCGTGAGTCTGGCCCTTTACTAGGCACATCCATTTCCGCTTGCGGAGGCTGTCACCTTGCTTGGACACGTGTGTCACGTACGTACGACTAAACAGTCAGCCAGTGGCACGGTATGAACAAACGCTTATCACACTACTGCCACCACCGTCTCTCGTTCGAGGTTGCCTCGTCCGGAGAAAGGGGTTGGTTGTGCGTGGAATGTAATTCGGTGCTTGCTTGTTACTCGCCCTCTATCTCACCCCCTCAAACCACCCCCGTTTTGCTCCTTCGCAGTAGTTAGAGACTACGCTTGGTCAGACAGACAGGACACCTTTCGGACAGGATCTATAAAGCCATCGCTATAAATTATTGTCTCCCAACAGGATGAACGATGAACGCAGTGATAATAATATTCTATGTAATACGTAATATACTCTACGTGTTATATCCAACGTGTTATATCAATGAATAATATTAAATGTATATTAACAAGAACAACAGAACACAGATATCAATGTTAAATACATTTCAATTCGGATATTTCCTATCGAAATAAACGCGTTTAATCGTCGATCCTTTAAAAATCATTCGGAATTAATAGAGAAAAGGAGGGGTGGGGGGAGGGAAAGAAGAAGGGATTCTACGTAGGTTCTCGTGAACTTCCATTTCATTTCGTTACGAGTCCGGTTAAAAATGCGGAACAAAACGTGAACGTAGTCGAGGATGGACCGACCGCTTCACAGATTCAATCTCATTTGCATGGTCCTCTTAAAAAAAAAAAAGGAAAAAAAAAAGAGAGAAAAAAAGAAGAAGAAGAAGAAGAAAAGAGGAAGAAAAAAAGGAAGAGAAAGACAAAAAAAATTGGAAGAAACAAAAAAGGGAGAAGGGAAAGAAAAGGAAAGAAAAGAAAAGTAGAGAGAGAGAGAGAGAGAGAAAGAGGATAAAAGAGGAAAAGAATGTTCGCTTTCGTGGCATGGATTTACTTTTACGTTGGTGTATCCAGCACCGTTCGAGGAAGCACGGCTCGACCCTTAAGTACCACCCTTAACTACGATCCAGAAGCACTCTACGACGTAGGAGAGAGGAGAAAGAAAAGGAGAGAGAGAGAGAGAGAGAGAGAGAGAGAGAGAGAGAGAGAAAGAATAAGAAAGAAAGAGAAAAAGATAAAAAGAAAGATTCTTGTGGACGAGCTCCGAAGGACGAATGAAAAATGGAATTGCAAACGAGGAAGAAAAGCGACGTTCGGTTACCGTCGTTCTTTCGGTTTCTCCGACGAATATCAAGAGAATAAGAGACAGCAAGAACGAGAAAGAGAAAGAGAAGCAGAAAGAAAGAGAGAGAGAGAGAGAGAGAGAAATATAGTGAAAGAGAGGAAGGGATGAAGGGGGTGGAAATAGAGAAGGCGTACTTTTGTTCGTGTACCTGGTTTGCACCGACGAGGCGTCGCACGGCCGTTCTCTCTATGCTAAAATCCCGGCCATAATTGTTATGCAAACCGACCGCTGAATAATGCAGCGCGCGAAATTCATACGTGGCGCGCGAGCTAGCCTCGCCGCTTTACTTTCAGCCACCAAGCGCAGTTCTCTCTCTGTCTCTCTTTCTCTCTCTCTGTCTATCTATCTCTCTTTCTCTCTCACCCTTCGTACTAGCGGACGAACGAGGCCGTATCAAATAATTTTAGAGTCTGTTTTAATAATTAATAAAGCTCCTTCTCTCTCTCTCTCTCTCTCTCTCTCTCTCTCTCTTTCTCTTTCTCTCTCTCTCTCTCTCTCTCTCTCTCTCTCTCTCTCTCTCTCTCTCCTTCCATGTTCGCTCGCGTTGTTGCTTCCGAAAGCTTGACTCCTGAGCCATACACCAGCAGGGTGAGTCAGCAGCCTGGAACGATATGGCACGATGATATTTTTCCTGAATGGATAATATCAGAACGCATCTGCCTGTTTATACAATATGTGTGTGTGTGTGTATACATGTATGTATGTATGTATGTATGTATGTATGTACGTATATATCTTTCTTTTTCTTCTTTTTTTTGTCTCTTTCTTTTTCTTTAGTTTCGAACGAACGTATTCCCCCCAGCGGCAAGTGATATCTAAATAGAATAAAAGCGAAAATTATTCAGCCCCTTTTTGCGAATACGGAATAAATCGAGCTATTCTTTGAATATCATCTCTCCCTCTCCCACCTTCTATTCCTTTCACGCTCTCTCGACGGTCGTCCCAAACACAGATAGAATTATCGTTTTACTAGTGACGACACGCCGGTAATCGAATTTTTGCAAATTCGCTTTGCACGCTCGCTGAATAATTTTCTCTTTCTCTTTCTCTCTCTCTCTCTCTCTCTCTCTCTCTCTCTCTCTTTTTATCTCTCTTTCTATGTATCTCTCTCTTTTTCTCTCTCTCTCTTTCTTTCTCTCTTTCGCGTCCTTTCTTTCACATATCCTCTCTCTGTCTTTCTATATGCGTGTAGTTATTTTTCTTGCGGCGTACGCTAATTGGAGAATCATTTTTGTTCAGAGATTACCTGACTCGTGTATATAACGAGCTCGATGGTTATCCTACTACTGAGAGGAGAAAAAAGCTCGTGGGTGCTTTTCGTGCTCGGGAAATCCGATCGGCCAAGCTTTTTCTTCTTCGCTGATAAGAAAAGTTAATCGCCTTGGTTGCACGTAACCGTTGCTGTAAACGAGAAAGAGAAAGAGTGAGTGAGTGAGAGAGAGAGAGAGAGAGAGAGAGAGAGGAAAGTATGTAACGTCTTTCTTTATCTAGTATACCAAATGATACTGGATAGAAAAATATCGAACGACACAATGAATTTGTAAACGCTAATATGGCTGACTTGACATGTCATTTTCTCTCTCTTTGCTTTCATACATACATATATACATATATATATTGGTAATAGGATAACCATATGTTATATATTATATATTATATATTATATATTATATATTATATATTATATATATTTATAATATACATATATATATATACATGTTATATCAGTTATATTTTGAAATAGCGATACGCGTTACAAGCGACCTCCTTTCATATTCCAAATATACGTACATATGTATTTAGGTACATATATTTTATATATATACAGGGAGGATGGCGAAAGCGAACCATTCGACCGATACATTCGCTTTATTTTTACTCGTGTCCACTCGACATTTGATAAATATTTGATATTTAGCTCGAAATAAACCGACACACGGCTCGTGTATTCTACGTGACGCAATTTCACAGTCCTAACCATGAAAATATAATTTAGGATGTCCATCGTTGATCTTGTTTTCCTCTATTTTTAGATCCATTATCCCAGAATCCTCAGATATAACATTTCGAATAAGAAAATATTTTTCTATATAAAATCGTGAACGAAATGATTTTTATTTTTATATTTTATTATTACGTAATAATTATTCGAATATAATATCGCAAATTTATAGATTTATCAATGTCGATACCGAGAGAATTTTACAAGACAAAAAAGAAAAAAAAAAAAAATAGGAAAAAAGATTGATAAAGCTTTGTTGGTCAGTTATGAGTTTGAAGTTTCATAGTTAATTAATTAACCACAATAGATATTATCGACTATAGTTTCATATCGAATAACAGCGGTTTGAATTTCTACGCTTCGTTTTCCCGATGAAAGAAAATGATATTCCATACGATCCTAAATACAAAAAAGGGAAAAAGACATAATATAGCTGCTGTTACGCGAAACTCCATGAAATTTATATAATTTTCCGATTGCCATCGGCCTTCGCATATTTTGTATCGATGCACCGAGAGAGACAGAGAGAGAAAGTGTGTGTGTGTGTGTGTGAGAAAGAGAGAGAGATGGAATAAATCGTTCGATATTCGATTCAGGAATCTATCAGTTAGTTTTTATAAAACCAACAAGAACTCTTATCGTCTTGTATGTTTCTTTTGTTCTCTATTTTGTTCATTAATGTTTCACTAATTACTAATAGATCAACTTTTATCTTTCTTTCTCTTTGTCTCTCTCTCTCTCTCTCTCTTTTTCTTTTCTTTAAAAGTGCAACTAAATTGTATCGTTAATGCATTCAATTAATTTCAGTAGTATCAGATAAAAGGAAATATCGTGATGTTTATCTTACTTTATCGAACTCGACGCAAGCGACTCGTTTCGTGTTTGCTCTCGAAATCGTTTTTACGATTTTACAATCGTAAAATGCAAACGGCGTACTTTCGTTGAAATAAAGAGAAGGAAAGAAAGAAACAGATACCGAAGAAGAGTCTTTCTCTTTCTCTCTTTCTTTTTTGTCTCTCTCTCTCTCTCTCTCTCTTTCTCTAGTTCGAGCTGTGGAACGTAACAGAGGAAAAAAAAAAAGTAGAAATCCGATTATAAGAGAGAAAACGTCCTCCAGGCGTAAAGAGGCGAATCTTCCGTTAGCCTTTCTTAGTACCCTCTCCCTTCTACCGAAAACCTGTTGACCGTTAAAACCCTGGAAATCACGAACTCGGTACCATTTCGACCTTTTAAGATACGCCGTGCGAACGACCTTCCAACGTTTTGCACAGATTTTAAAAGAGATATTTCGTAAAAGTTTTTCCTTGTATTGTTGTACCTCCGATAATGATAAAAGAAAAAAAAAAAGAAAAAGAAGCAAAAGCAAAGAAAAGAGAAAAGGAAAAAGAAAGAACAGAAAGAGAAAGAAAGGGAGAATGTCTATTAAAAAAAAAAAAAGAAAAAAAAACAATTTTTATATTTTACATTGTACGTTTAAAAATCTCGATATAGAAGCCGCTACAGTTCCGTTTTAATCGATCAACACGAATATTAAATTTTTTAACTTTTATCTCTAGGTAACTCCGATGAAATTCTCCATAAAATGGAGAGAGACCAGGTTAAAATCAGAACAGCTTATATATTTAAATCGATTTTTGACATATTAAATATAAAAAAAGAAAAAAAGAAAAAGAAAAGCTTTGAAAAATAAAAAGAAATAGAATAAAATAAATATTATTCTTAACTTAATCGCATATTAAATTAACGTTATGAAATTATGACGATGCTTTTTAAAAAGTTATAGATATATTACATATGTATATAACCGACAAATCAAGTTATTTCACCGATCACAAAGGCCGAGAGTATAGAGATGGTTGGCTCGGTTATTCGATTAAAATATCGTTCGTGAAAATCGCCGCTCGTTTCCGATCGTTCGACCAAAAATTTACTGGCGGCTAGAAGCGAAAACGTATGCGCTATGCAGCCGATGCTATACTCTCTCTCTCTCTCTCTCTCTCTCTCTCTCTCTCTCTTTCTCTTTCTCTTTGCTGCGCTGTGAATGCATCGGGCGTAAATTGTGCGTGATTTATCTGCTGTTTTGCGCAAAAGGTGTTCACGAAAATTGAAAAGCTTCATTGTTGTATAACCGCTGCTGTTGGTGGTGGTGGTGGTGGTACTGATGCTGCTGCTACTGCTACTGCTTCCGAATGAGCTTTCGCGAATAAATATCTCGAATCATATCTGACTTTCTGTCATTTTCTTCAAAGAAAAGATAACGATTCATTAATTATCTCGATAATGATAAACTTGTTATAAGGATTCTATGAAATTTTCACTTGTTATCTTGATTCAGTTAAACGCTTTGATTTCAATCTCAAAGATTCGGCTTTATTTCATTCATTGTTACCAACGTCGGATACATTAGAAGCTTTCTGAGAGAATTAGAGAACTTTTCTTACATGAACTGACAGCTCAAGTTGGATAGTATCTCTCTCTTTCTTTCCTTCTCTTTTTCTTTCCTTTCCTCTTTTTTCTCTCTTACAACTTCCGAGCTCTCAGCTACAATTAAAGGTAAATCGTGAGGATTCAGATCTCTTTGAATAATTGAAAGAACTATTTTCGGCGATTCTCACTGTTCAAATCTTATGAATCAATCGAAATGAAATTAAGTAAGAACGACAATTACGATTTGAGAAATTTATAATTACAAACGAAATATTGTAATATATCAAAATTTATATATGTATTGAAAAATTAAATGTCCCGATAAATACGTAACATGTTTAACTTATATAATATGTAACACGTATAACATATGAACGTTAAATAAGTATCTAATAATAAACTCGGGTGCGTTAATGAGTATATTGTACGTTCGATACAATGTTATTATGAATGATTTATTCGTATACGCGTAACGTAAAATCTCCTATCGAGATCAACGTCATCTCTTGAAAGCTTTTCTTTTTCAATGATTGAAGACATGAGAACAAATGATTGTAACACTTTTAAAACGACCCATGTAATTAGAAAGCGCGTTAACCGTTCGTGCTTTATTCGGGATTCGAATGCGCATAAACGAGAATAATGCCGCGCCCTGGAGCAGAAAGAGAGAAAGAGAGAAAGAGAGAAAGAGAGAGAGAAAGAGAGAGAGACAAGGCATGGACTGAAATTTAATTTGCAATTAATTCTACGGACGTGTTTATTCTTAATTAACTTCGATTGTGCGGCTGACATTGTAATCGGTAAACGCGAGATCGAAAAAGTAGGAGAATGAGTGAGAGAGAGAGAGAGAGAGAGAGAGAGAGAGAGAGAGAGAGAGAGAGAGGAGAGGGTTGATAGAGCTTTTGCTCATACTTCGTTGAATACCACTTTATTGTACGTTTCATATTACTCGATATTAATTTTCGATCGCAATCAGTACCTACCAACTGAAAATACGAGCTGACACGCATTGATATTATAAAAGTTTGATTGCAATACTTGTTTCGCTTTTCGAAAACGACCAACGAAAACGGAAGTTGTTTCTACGTGAATGTTCATCTACGAATTTATACTTGTACACATGTATCCGTATATGTGTATATGTATACGAACCATTTGGAAACTTTTGAAAAGCTCGAAAAGCCGATCGGCAGGACAACATTAATTTGATGCCACTACGTTCGATATCTCGTTCACGAAAAGCACAACATTGCTAACTAATATATCTCTTCAAATGACGTGTGACCCGATATATATATATATATATATAAAAGAAAATAAAGGACAAAAGAGAAAGAGAGAAAGAGAAAGACAAACTTACGTTTACGAACGATTTCCATACAATCATGTATATAACTCTGTGCGTACATACATACATATTATACATATGTACATATACATGTATGTATGTATATATGTCCCATATATATATGGGAGATTTAACTATTTATGAGTGTAATTAAAACGTAAATGATGTAAGCTTCGATTTAACGATAAAACTTCAAACTTTAATAAAATCTGATTCCACCGTTCTGTCTCTCTTTTTTTCTTTTTTTATTTATTTATTTATCTATACGATCCATGCCAAATATAACATCAGAGATATCTATTTTGATTGTTAATCGATATTTATTTTTTTATTTCTTTATTTATTTCCACGACGATAAAATAATTCTTTCCAAACAAAAACAAAAAATCAATGATTGAAGATATTAGATCACTATATCATCTATCTAAATTTTTGATACATCGATGTTTTTAATTATCCGATGTAATTATTCGAAGACGTTATTTCTTTCGAGTTTTAACAAAAGCCGAGATTAATTAACTTGGTCTACCGACTGCATTATAACTCATTATAGCTATTATTTATTATTTATTATTATTATTATCATTATTATTATTATTATTATTATTATTATTATTATTATTATTATTATTATTATTATCGAAACTCTGTGAGATTACTTCGCCAGAGTATCGATATTACGAATGCTACTGTGGTTCTCCTCCTACTTTCGTCATCCTTTTTCTTTCCTTTCGATGAGAAAGAGGAGGCAGAGACTTTCTCGAAGTAATACAAAAAGATTCCAATCTTCTTCCGAAGGATTCAGAGATATTGCTCGGCATCGCTTTTCCAACGAACCTTTTTCTTTTCTCTCTCTCTCTCTCTCTCTCTCTCTCTCTCTCTCTCTCTCTTTCCTTCTCTGTTTCTCTATTTATCTCTTTCTCTTTCTCTTTCGTTCTTGATCTTCGTCCGCAAGACGTAACATAGTTGAAGTATTTGAAAATAATACATAGATCGATCTTCTTATACTCTCATCTTGATGCATCAAAGACAAATAATATACATATATCTTGAAAGATTTATCTATTGTTTATTTATAAATATATATGTATATATATTTATTTAGAATAATATATATGTAATATAATATATATGTAATTATATTATGTATGTAAATTCGAAGATTATAATATATATATATATATAATTTTAATATTATGTAATATATATGTAAATAAATACATACGTACACACATACACGCATACACGTATATATATATATATATATATATATATATATATATATATATACATATATGCTTTTTTACTCATTTTGTAGAATAACAGGATATAGAAGAAAAAATCTCTATACAAACAGTATTACACAAGTTTCGATGATTCTACAGCAGATACATCACAATAATCGCTTTTTCCTTTGTTAGTGGCATTTCTCTCTTTCGAATTTATTAGCTACCTGAAATACAAACAATCAAAAAATACGGATTTTCGCCTGTATATATGGAGACTTTTGCTTCAACCTGTATTTAATTTTATTTCGTTGTATCGTGATATATAAATTCGTTTACAGATTAAAATGGAACGCTTTGTATATAAAACATTTAACGTATTCTCTCGTCGATTTTTTTCTCTCTGAAGATTCTCTTTTTTCTTTTTTTCTTATGTTATACGAAATTACGAGAAATGGAAAGAGATATTTTTAGAATCCTTTATCGATGAGAGCCAACAAGCGTTGGAGTCGAATCTTGAAGGATAAATATGTGAAGAAGAGAGAGAGAGAGAGAGAGAGAGAGAGAGAGAGAGAGAGAGAGAGAGAGAGAGAGAGAGAGAGAGAGCAAATCCTCAACGAATTGCCCGAGGTGTTGATTGCCAAGATACTGAGAGACTTCTGTTGACACTCTGAGGCGTAATTAGGACGTCGGATATCCTATTAACAACTTCCACAGTTCATACCCCAGAGGTGAGACGCATTAACGAACGGAACGATGCGGTCAAGTAATCGATATGAGCCTGCTAAAACGTCGACCTTTACCCTTTCACGATAGATATATACTATACACGTTTATTCAGAATCACTCTCACAAATGCATAGATACCTATTAACGATGAACGACAAAGCTCTCAACTTGATCTTCGACGATCTTCTATATATTCAACTTTGTTGATTAATTACGAGCTTTCTCATTATCGTTAATTGCGAGCGAACTAGAGCTGTTCTAATATATATATATATATATAAAATGATATATATATATAAATACAGACATATATATTTATTTACATAATATACACATTATTACAAACTACTACATAACGAGAGACCATTTGTAAATAAATACACATCTCGAAATTTTTCAAAATATATGCATCTACTATTACTCAATGTCACGACATAGAAAAATATTTTTATGTTTGTTCCCACTACGATATCCTTTCCGAACTCTCACGAAATTCGAAAGTATACTTTATTCAAGTTTGTTCCCTACACGTAGAAGGATCGACAAAATTTTGCGTTCCTGTCTCGAACGATAATTCTACGGCAGGTGGGTTCTTCTCGTCCTCGTAACTATACCTAACGTGCATAATAACTTTGCATTACAACGATCGGAAAGATTTGCATCGCTCGATGGCTCCCGATCGAACCTTCAAAAAATTCCTATCGAGATAAAATCGTATGTTTGCGGAGAACATAAAAATTTCTTACGATACGTTTTACGAATAAAATCGTAAAACTTTTTTCAAAAGCAAAGTCCCTCCTACTACTCCTTTCTATTTTATTTTTTCTGTGTCTTTTCTCTCTCTCTCTCTTTTTTTATTTTTCTTTTTTCTATCGTCCCCCATTGGAATTTTTACAGTCATGAAAATCGATAAAATTTTTTTTAGGGACGATGGAAGCGAGAACATAAGATTATCGGCGATCGTAATTTTACAATGTAAAATGGAAAAATTCCTATCAGATTTTTTCGAAAATTTACGATTGCAAATATTAGCTGTTGGAAGCTATCCTCTCTCTTTCTCTCTCTAGAAAATTTAACATCATATATTTGAGAACATCGCATTATGTCCTATTTCATATCGTTAATTCTCTTTCTTAAATCGATTGAATTAAGTGCGTTATTTATATATTCGATAATAAATAAACTATATATATAGTTTATTTATATAATATATATATATATAATAATAAAATCGTATACGATTTCTCATCCATATAAATAAAGAAGCCACACGTACAACATCATAATACCACATCGTTATGTGCGGTCTTTGGCTCGAGTTCTTCCTTCGGTTATTATGCAATTTCCCTAAATGAAATTTTAGCCAAATTCCTTCGCCGTTTGATACTCACCGCGGCACGTTCATCCTGTTCTCGTTGGTATTAAAGAGATCCCCTCCCTTTTGTCTAACAGATCGTGATTTGTGCGATAATAAACGTCCGGTTTTACGGGCAACCATGGAATATAAATTTCACCTTCTCTACGTTCTATTCTCTCGATTACTCTCTCTTTCTCTCTCTCTCTCTCTCTCTATCTATCTATCTCTCCATCTCTCTCACTCTATCGTTGACTCACATAGCTTTCGAGTTTCCCATCTCCAACGTAGAACGAAGGATGAGCATGGATTTATACATAGGGTGATGGATTCGTATACCTACCCCTTCTTCCCATTTCTTTCTTTCTTTCTTTCTTTCTTTCTATCCTTTTTTATCTTCTTCTTTATTTTTCTTTTATTTGAATATACATATACCACACACACACATACATACATACATACATACATATATATATATTTCTACGCATACTCGTGACATTTACTTATACGAGATACGCGTAGGAGTTAGCAGTCACTCGCGATATACAGTATGTAGGTTGTATGTAAGGCATAATGGCAGCGACAGCTTGTCGATAGAATATCCCGATGGCTTGATACATTGCCCCGGCATTATTGCCCATTATATATTATTCCGGCGCTTGGCTAAGATCGATGAAGCACGTCAACTTCGAAATATCCCTTCACCTACCTCTCCTATACTTATCACCCCACACTTATCGATAACTTTTCCGGACGATTTTCTAATCTCGTTTTCTTTATACATTGAAATTGTTAAACGATTTTTGTCCGGATTCAAAGCTTCGAGAATGGAACTATTTTTTGGAGAACAAAGAGAAAGAGGAAATAATATGATAAAGGTATAATAAAAAAAATATAATAAAGAAGATATGTAAATAATCATAGGGTAATCTTTCGAACAAGTTTTATACGAGTAGAAAGGTTAATAGAAAGAGAAAAAAATGTTTCGCAAAACGTTAACCTTCTACATTTCTTTAGATTTCTATAATTAGATTTATAAAACATATAAAACACAATATATAGAATATACAGAAAGTAATAAAAATAGTCTATATAGAAATATAAGTTTATAAATATTTATAAATCTTGAAATAAATTTATAAAAAATAAAATAATAAAACAATATAGTAAAAGAAAATATAAATAATTATACGATAATCTTTCGAAAGAGTGTTATACGTGTGTGGAATAAAAACGTTAATAAAAAGAAAGAAAAAAAAGAAAATGTTTTTTAAAATGTTAAGCCCCTACACTTTAGATTTCTAAAATTAGATTTATAAAAAATATAAAACACAATATATAGAATAAACCGAAAGTAAAGAAAAAAAAAAATAGAATATATAGAAATATAAATTTATAAATATTTATAAATCTTGAAATAAATTTATAAAAAATGTAATAAAAGAAAATATAAATAATCATGCGATAATCTTTCGAAAGAGTTTTCTACGAGTGTCGAGTAAAAACGTTAATAAAAAGAAAGAACAAACAAAACAAAACAATGTTTCTCAAAACGTTAAGCCCCTACACTTCTTTAGATTTCTAAAATTAGATTTATAAAAAATACAAAACATAATATATAGAATATACAGGAAGTAAAAAAAAAAATAGTCTATATAGAAATATAAATTTATAAATATTTATAAATCTTGAAATAAATTTATAAAAAATAAAATAATAAAAAAACATAATAAAAGAAAATATAAATAATCATACGATAATCTTTCGAAAGAGTTTTCTACGAGTGTCGAGTAAAAACGTTAATAAAAAGAAAGAACAAACAAAACAAAACAATGTTTCTCAAAACGTTAAGCCCCTACACTTCTTTAGATTTCTAAAATTAGATTTATAAAAAATACAAAACATAATATATAGAATATACAGGAAGTAAAAAAAAAAATAGTCTATATAGAAATATAAATTTATAAATATTTATAAATCTTGAAATAAATTTATAAAAAATAAAATAATAAAAAAACATAATAAAAGAAAATATAAATAATCATACGATAATCTTTCGAAAGAGTTTTCTACGAGTGTCGAGTAAAAACGTTAATAAAAAGAAAGAACAAACAAAACAAAACAATGTTTCTCAAAACGTTAAGTCCCTACACTTCTTTAGATTTCTTTCTCTAACTAAATCTTTGTCGTGTAAGTACACGGATCGACTCACCCATTCCAAACGTTTGACTATCACTATCACGATCACGAATGTGCCGAAGCAAAGAAGCTAGTCGGAGGAATCCCCTGTTGATGTGTCTTTGCAACCTTCCCTCTCGTAACCTCGCACTGTGTTTGCTCGCCTAATTGGTATTCTTACTTTCTCGAGGTGAACGTCGAGCGGCTCATGCATATATTCCGTGGGTAACCAGAAACACTACGGGCAACCCTTACCTAAGGGTGGAACAACGACGACTGGTGTTAACCCTTGAACCACTTTCGTCGCGTTTTTATTATTCTTTTGGCGATACTTCCAAACAAACAAAATCTCTTATTATTTATCTTCTTCTTCTTCTACTTCTTCTTTTTATTTTTATATTTTTTCAATGCACTCGTTTGATTGTTTAGATAGCTGTTCATTACCAGAGTCGATAGACACGTCAAGTTATTAAAATTGATTTCTTTAATTACCAAGAGAGTTCGCTGATACCCGACAAGTTTTGGCTATTCTCGAGAATCTTCATGAAAGAAAAAAAAAGAAAAAAAAAAAAAAGATATAAAAAAGAATATTCGATAGTCTTTAATATTTCATTCTTTTTTCTTTTTTTTTTTTTTCGTACTCTCGGCAAAGCGTTTAATTGCTAGGAGCAATTAACTCCGTTTCTGTTTCTCTTGATTGAGAAAGAACATCGTAGTAACGTAATGATCATTTTCCGATGAAAAAGAAGAAATAATGAAAGAAAAAATTCTACACACACTCATACATACATACATACATCTTTTTCTTTGTTCTTTTTTTTTTAATATTACTTTGGAAGATGATTTGTACGTTGGTAGAGACGATTACACACATTCGTCAGTGAATTCATAATTTGCAAGGCGAAATAAAGACGAGATAGAATAAGACGTGAGAAAAATCTTAAGAACGCATGCTCCTACTATAAAATAAAGAGAGAGAGAGAGAGAGAGAGAGAGAGAGAGAGAGAAAGAAAGAAAGAAAGAAATAAAGAGAGAAAGTAAGACCAGCTGCTAGGTAGTTCTGCTCACGTGGAAAGTATGTACTTCGTAAAAACGTATCAAGAATGAAAGGAACGTAGCTCGCTAGACAAATGAAGATTGTGTTTTTTCCAAGACACTCTTCTCTCTCTCTGAAGAAGTTCTTAGAAATGTACAATTCCTACCGTATCGTGGAATAATGAAGACAACCAAGACGAGAAGTTTTTAACTGCGTGTGGATTTTGACAAAGATACAGGGATGATATATCACGTCGAGGCTGACATTAATATATCCAAGTATTCTACTCGTCAAGTCTTATTTTTCCTATCTTTCTTTCTTTCTTTTCGATAATACATAATGCATATCCACTTAGTCATTTTAATTTTCATAATAATAAAAGAAAATACAAGGACCGGTTGAACGAGTACGGGTCAACGGGTAGATAATGACTGGAGTGTAGACTAATTACGGCATGTTAATTAACATCGTTCTAATGCGTACGCCAATTACGTGAAACAGTAGCGTACAACGTCAGGCTAGCTACCGCACCGTTTTCTACGTCAGGAGTGCGTTTAATTAACGTTGCGTAGGTAATAAAGCGAATAATGTAATAAATGACAGAGCGAATGAATGAGTCTACGAAAGAGAGAGAGAGAGAGAGAGACAGAAATAGGGAGACAGAAACAGAGACAGAGACAGAAACAGAGACAGAAACGAAGACAGAAACAGAGACAGCAATAGAGACAGAAATAGAGACAGAAATAGAGACAGGAAAGACAGAAGAGAGAGAGAGAGAGAGAGAGAGATAGAGAGAGAGTTGTCGGTTAATCAAAATCAAAGTTCGTGTTCGAAAGTTTCCGAACTTTCGTCGTCCGTCCATTCGTAGATCTCTCAGCAGAAAATCATAAAACGAGGCCTCCTCTTAACGATCTCAGTCCCTCTACCACCCCTCCAAGAGTCTTTCGAACAAGTAAACTGTCTCGGTGCTCTTAAAACATAATATATCACCGGTGCGAAACTTAACTGAGAAATTTCAATTCATTAATCTTCGGAGTTTCTACGAGACGAAGCTTCGTCTCGTACGATCTTCTCCTGCTGTTAGCGTAGTATATACACTCCCTATTATTATACCTTTTTAAGGACAAACGTAAGCTCTCTATCTCTATCTCTCTCTCTCTCTCTCTTTCTCCTTCTCTCTTTCTCTATCACTCGATCTTTTACGGCCTAAATCGTAGTCAAGTAAGCCGTATTAAACGATCGTTTAAACGTTAAATCGTCGCTTCCATTCCGCGTCCCTCATCGTAGTACTTAGGTACTATACTCGGCAATAAAATGTCGACTCTTTCTTCTCAATTCTCTTCACCTTTTCTTCTTCTTCTATTCCTTCTTCTTCTTCTTCTTCTTCTTCTTCTATTCCTTCAAAGAGAGAGAGAGAGAGAGAGAGAGAGAGAGAGAGAGAGACTTAGTCTCAAGAATGGCCTTAACTTCAGGTCGAACAAATTCCCTACGGGCTAAATTCTCTCTCACTCTTTCCTTTCCTCCTTTTCTTTTCCTTCGATCTATCTATCTATCTATCTATCTACCTATCTATCTATCTATCTCTCTCTCTCTCTTTCTTTATCTTTCTTTCTCTTTCTCTATCTTTCTTTAACACACATATATACACTACTCCTTTCTATCATTCCTTTTCACTGGCACCACTTTTACTCTAGCTCGAAATGAACCTACAGACATCGCTTCTTTTTACGATCTCCTAGCACGCCCTTCTGCTTCCTTCATACACAGCTAGTACTATCTCCTCCCCTTCTATTTCTCTCTCCTTCTCTCTCTCTCTCTCTCTCTCTCTCTCTCTCTCTCTCCTTCTATCCTTTTCATCACCCCCTACCGTGTACGATATTGCAGCACGTCGAATTGCTTTCGAGCGGAAAGATGGTTAAGAATGCGAATAGGAAAGCTCCGACGAGCACGACGACAACGACGCCGACGGAAATTAATTTTCATCCTTCGAGGACGGACGCTCGTCTCCGGGCAATACACATATATACACTAACATCCGCACGCACACACAGTGGAATACACTCCAAGTTATATACATTTATATTATACTAGCCTCTATTCTATTGAGAAAGTGTTCCGAGTAGAAAAGGAAACGAACGTGGCTTTCGAGACATACTTATACATGCATACACACATCTATATATATATATATATATATATATATATATATATTTATGTATGTATATATATGTGTGTATATGTACGCTGTGTTTATATATATGTGTATATATATATATGTACGTATGTATGCATATGTACGTTGCATATATGTATGTATGTATGTATGTATGTATGTATGTATGTATATATGTATGTATGTATGTATGTATGTATGTATGTATGTATGTATGTATATATGTATGTATGTATGTATGTATGTATGTATGTATGTATGTATGTATGTATGTATGTATGTATGTATGTATGTATGTATGTATGTATGTATGTATGTATGTATGTATGTATGTATGTATGTAAATATACAGAGATATACGTACTTATGTTGCACTCACACACAAACTTCGACTACGAATTCCTTCTTTACGTGCAATCACCGTTGTGACACGAGCTTTCCAAAGGGTTTATAAAGTATTTCCTTCGATAGTATAGCAGATAGAAACTTCTTTTATCCGTCTGCGCACGTCTCCCCATTCTATCCACATGCGTTCACGCAAATCTTCCTTTTCTTCTTTTTCTTTGTTTGTTTTTCCTTTTTTCGGAAGCAAAAAGAAATTAATAGGACGAACACGCATCGAAGAAATATGTTTTCATTTACGAAAGATAGCGATATAAACGAGTTTAAAATCGTAATAAATGTTGAACGAAGCTAAATACTTACGTATAAATTTGTTATATTCGATAGTATAGATTTCTGTCGTCGTTTACGATGTTATTAAAATATAATTATATATAACGCAAATAATATCGGAAGTCTTATTACGAAGATATTATTTGAACGATATCACTATATATATATATATATTTTTAATGGATTTGTAATTTATATTTATAAATAGTTAATTTATGTTTTTCTTTATTTCTTTATTATAAATTATATAAATTACGTTCGTATTAATTTAGATTTATCTACGCGTAATAAATATTTATCCACACACACACACATATATATATATATATATATATATATATATATATTACTTGTAAATAAATTTCTAGTTAGAATAGTTTATATATTTATATTTACATTATAATAATATATCGCAATTAACAAGCTATATATTAATAATTTTAACCAATGAATTCTTAACAAGAGATTCGATAGAGTAAAAAATTGGAAAGCGAGTTTCGACAGACTCGATGTTCTCTGGACGAAACAACACAAGCGACTGAAGCATCGTAACTAGTGTGAGTTCGTCTCGAGGTTGAGTGGTCTGATATTTGTTTTGTGTTTACGTTGCCGGCTTAGGATTCGTTATTACACTTTCACAGCTACGCTTGAAATCGTGGTAATTCCTTTTATTTCTTATAGACTTTAGACGCGTGCTTGTAAATAATTAATCAATCGAATATCTTCCATGGATATTTCGTTTACTCTTTCCTCTCTATTCAATTTATTTTATATACAACGAAATAAAACAAAACAATTTCGTTTAAATCCTATAAACAAAGATTACGCGTTAAGCGAAGTCGAACGATACATATTTTTCCTTTTCACTTCTTTTTATACGATTATTTAAATCGTCATTTACCTCGAAAAAAAAAGAAAACAAAAACAAAAACAAAAAAAAAAGAAAAGAAAAGATAGAGAAAAAGAAAAAACCGGACGACATTGTTTTTCTTCCTCTTCTTCTCCTTCTCTTTTTTCATTTGATTTATCTAACTTTCCCCAAAGCGATGCATCATAAAACTTTCCCATTCCTTTTCTATACTTTCTTTTCTCTTTCCTTGTTTCTTTTTCTCCTTTCTATTTTCCTCTTCCCCCTCTCTCTCTCTCTCTTTTTTTTTTCACGAAATCTAAGCTTCGCTCGAACGAAGGAGAGTTCCCGATAGAAACAATCGTATTCTCATCGAGCAAAGATAAGTCGAAGTTCAACGGCAAGTTTTCGACTGTGACTAATCGTTCCAGCCGCGAGGAATAATTTTCTTAAGGAGGACGAAGGGTTGAGAGAAAAGGGCAGAGGATGGAAGAATGGAGCTAAGGGAAACCAGTTACTTTCAGCCGTTAGCGAAAACGGCACGTGACGATCTTCTCTCGCGTTATTACCGTGCTAGAGAAGATAAGGGACGAATAATGCTCGTGGGCGTATATATATATATATATATGTGCGTACGTGTGTGTGTTTGTATGTGTTTGTATGTATGAGAGAGAGAGAGAGAGAGAGAGAGAGAAGAGACTAGCTTCTTCGCGAACAGAAGGGAAGAAGTTACTCCATTTATTGTGACATATCGTTGGAAAGTTCGACCAACGGAATACGTTCGCGGAGGCTTAAGCTCGCTCGAGAAGCATGGCTTGGTGAATTATTGGTCCAGGAAATCGACTGTACCACTTTCTCTCTCTCTCTCTCTCTCTCTTTCTCTTTCTCTCTCTAACTGCACCGAACCTGCAAATCGAGAATTACCATCTTCACCGTAAATTCTCATCCTAATTCTCCTTACTCTCCCTCTCTCTCTTTCTCTCTCTCTCTCTCTCTGTCTCTTTTAAATCAACTTAACGGATCAAAATCGATTTCCAAGAAATTTAGTTCATTACATGGTAAAACTCGTGTATAAATAAATAGATAAATCTATAGATTAATATACAGGTATATTTATATATATGTGTGTGTGTGTATGTATATACGTAGAAAGTTTAACGTTTCTTGTTGCTAACGTTTAATCGACTCGAACGGAAAAAACATTGTTTCGATTAGTTAAGTTTCATTCTTCCCGCTCGCAGACATATATCTCATTTGGAACTTTAAAACGAAAATGCGGACAACGTTATTAATAATTCTTTTAAAAACTTTCACCTAGCTTGCTTGCTTGCTTGCTTGCTTGCTTGCTTGCTTGCTTGCTTGCTGTTGTGGTTGGTCTTGTTCCTTTCTATTTTTTCTTCTTCTTCTTCTTCTCCTTCTTCTTTTTCTTTCTTTTTCTTTGTATTCTCTCCCTCTCTCTCTCTCTCTCTCTCTCTCTTTTTTTCTTCCTTTACTTCCAAGATGAAAAATTCTTTTAACATATTTCAATGTATTTTCAAACACATTTGTCGAAACTTCTTCGAGTAATACAGATTCATATACACGTTGACTTTACTTAAAAACGATTACGATTATCATTAAACTATACCTATTCGAAAGATGATATATAGTTATATATATTGCGTTTTTAAAGATACATAGAGTTTATATACGTCGTCGAAACATTTGACGGTCAGATATAAATAGCCCGTATCGAGTATCGTAAACCCTATGTCAACGTCGAGGTTGTCAGCGATACATTTGCGTCCATGGCGAAAACGTTATTTCACAAGCGTACACGAAAGCGAAAAAAGTTAAAGCCTCTGTTTAGTTCCTGGTAAATGTAATTCTCGCGGGACGCCATACCGAGAATACTCCTACTACTTCCGTTAGTATTTCATTTTGCTCATCTTTCTTCTCCGACGTTACCTCGAGAAAACAAACAAAAATGAAAGGGAGAAAGAAAATGAAAATAATAATAATAAAAAAAAAAAAGAGAGAGAGAGAGAGAAGAAAAGAAGCAAGAACACAACTCAAGTATAAAGATCACCGATCACGACCGAGAAAATTCGTGAGAACGAAGGAAAAAAACAATTGTGTAATTTGTGCAGTTTCTGACGTTACCTTGTGACGTGTTCTTACCTTGGAATAAATATATGTATCCATTTACCTACTTTCTTTATTCGTTCTCGCGTAAAACGAGAGAGAGAGAGAGAGAGAGAAAGGAAAGTCACAATTTTTA
Organism: Vespula vulgaris; assembly: GCF_905475345.1. Taxonomy (NCBI): domain Eukaryota; kingdom Metazoa; phylum Arthropoda; class Insecta; order Hymenoptera; family Vespidae; genus Vespula; species Vespula vulgaris. The sequence continues at coordinate 7,340,442 of NC_066587.1, read as the reverse complement.
GGAAAAATTCATAACGCAAGAAATCTGATTTCACGGAGCGATTAAGCAAGTACGGAAGCGTCGTGGCGTTAAGCAGATTTCACGCGATGTTCCTTTATTATACGATGTTACAACACGAAGGTAAATGTTGAGAAAATATTACAAACGTTTCTACCATCTTTTAATAATCGTTCGTTCTAATCGATGATTCGTATCTTTAATGTTGAACTTTAAGATCAATATTTTCAATTAAATTTTCATATTCTCGCACGGTAAATTTACAATAATTGGTCGTTAATGTTAATAGTTTGTTATTAATTTTTGAAATACGTTCTCTCTTTCTCTCTTTTGCTCTCTGCTTCGTTGTCAGATACTTGATTGACAAATAATGAGAACGTCCGATGAAATTTTACGGAAAATCGCAGCTAACGAGCACCTCAACTTCCTTCCAGACTCACTCTCGAGAACGTCCGAAACGAAATTTGATTGTACTTCTACTTCGTACTTCGAACGAGATCGACAACGTGCGCGAAATCGACGAAAGGTACGCCGAACGAGAGTACTTGCTACTTCGTGAAATGAAAAATTTCGTCTGTGTTTCTGTGTGCGAGTTGAAATCATTTTATTGCCACTTCCGTGCGCTTTTCCCCGGATATTAGAAGGAAACGTGTGTGTGTGTGTATGTGTATATATATTTTCTATATATATATTTTATATATATATATGTAGAAATATATAGAATTGCGTACGTGATACTTGTATTTCTCAGAAGAGATAGGAAAAAGCTGATCGTGTGAAGCTACCTTCTCTCGTTTATTGACGAAAGAATAAAGAAAAAAGAATACACAGAGATAAAACAAAAAAGAAAAAAAACGAAAGGAACGAAAACGAAGCCTATTAGACCGTTCTTTTTTAATGCTCATACGAGAAAACGATCCAGTAACAAGACTCATTATAAGTGACAGTGAAAGATGGCGTCGATAAAAACGTAACATATAATAGACGTCGAACTAGTATGGGAAAAATCTGCCAATGAAACAAAAAAAGATGGAGAAGGAAAAGAAAAAAGCAAAAAAAGAAAGAAAGAAATATAAAGAAAAAAAAAAGAAGAAAGAAAAAAACAAAGAGAAAAATTCTCGCTAGAAGTTTACTTGGGAATACATAAAAAACGGACTTAAATAAAAACTTCAATTTTATCCATCTTCTCTCGTTCTTATTACTTGTCATCGGTAACGTTACCATCACCCTCAGCATATTCCCTTATTAACCTACTATTGTTTTACCAAACAATCAATATTTCCTAGAAAAATCCGAGAGAAGAATATCACGGGAAAGAATTCACCGAAGTCTTTCTTTCTCTCTTTTAAAAACGAAACTCTCTTTTTCTTCCACGCATACACACACACACACAAATACATATATACAACATACACAAAGAATGTATCTGTGATCTGTATCTTAGAAATATAATGTTAATGTCAAATAGAATATAATATTGTATAATAGAAATATAATATTAATATCATTAGAAATGTAATGTTAGAAATATAATGTCAAAGGCATATACATCCACACACACACACACACACACACACACACATATATATATATATTTATAATATTCTAACAAAATTACAAAATCGGCTGCTTAACAGTACATAGGAAAAGCTACTGGTAAGGGTTGATGGTAGTAGTCGCGATGGGGATGATGGTGGCGCTCTTCCGTCTACCTTCTACGAAGGGGTTGAAGAGCGAGTAGTGGTAGGTAGTACGAGAAGGGTGAACCAGTGATGGTGGGTGCGAGGAGAGACGCTTCGTCGGGTTTGTTGCATACCACTGGCACCCACACCAATACTCACCCTTCTCACCCCTCTTACACCCTCGATGGTAGGCGCCACTACCGCCACCATACTCCTTCAGGGTTGATTTCAAAGCGTAGCATCGCACAGCCTTCAGTGCGCCGAGCGCGCTCCGAGCGAATAGACGTGTGTGTTCTCGAAAACTTGAAAAGCTTTCCTTATCTCTTTCGAAAGCTTTTTCGAAAGCTCGCGTGAACTTAACTTTTCCACGTGACGCGTGACTCGGTGTTCTCGCGATTATTATGATCATTTTCTCGCGTTCTCTCTTGCCCTCCTCTTCTTTCGTCGAGTTTTTTTTCTTCTTTTATTTTACATGAACGCGACACGAGAACAATTGAGATAGAGATAGATAGAGAGTGTCCTTTTATTTTCATTAAAAAAAAAAAAAAAAAAAGAGAAAAGAAAGAAAAAGAATATTTATTTCGCGTCTTCTTTTCTTTATTCTGGTATTATCTCGTTCATCGAGAATCTTAAAAACACGAAGATGTAACGATAACGATGTCTTTTGTGATCGTGAGAGAAGAGTATATTCTTTGTGACGTTACTTTCTCGATTCATCGAGAGAAATAGACAGACAATCGAGGTGTTAGATCCTTCGTCCACTTTCGTGAGTACCAATGCGAATATACGATTCAAAATTCGTCCCGTTTTGTCTCGTATTCTTTCGAGGAAAAAAAAAAAGAAAAGAAAGAAAAAAAGAAACAAGATAGAAAAAAGAAAGAACAATGAAGAAAAAAATGCGTGTCGTCGACGTTCGTTGTATTATCGTTTCTTCCCTTTGAAAGTTATTGCAGAAAATCGAAGGTTGCGTGTGAGAATGGTTTGTTAAATGTGAGAAACGTGAAAATCATTTTATCAAAGCTCATCGTTAGAAAAATAAAAAAGAGAAGAAAAAAGAAAAGAAAGAAAAGAAAAGAAAGAAAGAAAGAAAGAAAGAAAAAGAAATTCGATAAAGTTTCCCGCCCTCTTTCATCCCCTTCGTGATTCTTTCCTTTTATTATCATTAATCTTTGATAATCGTGAATAAAAACTAACGCGTTTACGAGCGAAGCTATTTCGCTATTTCAGATATAAATCGTTCCTTCGCGTTCGCGTTTAATATCGAGCGAGTTCTAAACGAGATACGACGTGGAAATTGTCCACGATAACTCGCCACGCCGTAATTCCTGGGATAACGAGAGTTGACTCGCGGTTCGCAAAAAACGAAAGAATAAAAAAGAAAGGGAGGAAAAAAAGAAAAGAAAAAAAAAAGAAAGAAAGAAAGAAAGAAAGACAGAAAGAAAGAAAGAAAGAAAGAAAGAAAGAAAGAAAGAAAGAAAGAACAAACTTGATCGATAATCTCGCGTGATCTTTGACGAAAGTCTAACGCAAACAAACAGGCACGTATGCACGCAGTCACGCACGCACGCACGCACGCAAGAAATTGAAGAAGATTGTACGATGAAAATATCGACGTTCTCTCTTTCTTTCTCTCTCTCTCTCTCTCTCTCTCTTTTTCACTGGTTATCTCGCGTGTGCTCGTTAGCTCCTAATTTCGATTTGCTATATATTTTTCATCGCAAAGTTGACTATTCGTTCTCCAAAAGCGACTCTCATCGATCACTTTGAAAATGACGTCCGAAGTTGAGCTGAATACGTCAACTGGAGGTACATAAAGACTGAGAAGGACAAAGAGAAAGAGACAAAGTGAGAGTGAGAAAGAAGAAAAGAGAGAGAGAGATATATATAGAGAGTAGGTCAACACGCGATAGAAAATCACGCCGAGGCTTGATGTCCCAAGTTAATATCTTATTCAAGGGAAATAGGCGAAGCCAGACTATGTAGTTCTCTCTTTCTATCTCTCTCTTTCTTCGTCGTCCATCGTCGTCGTTCAAAGTTGTTTCTCATTTTTGTTATCGGCCGAAAGGGTTCTCCCTCGTCGATCATCTTCAAAGTCACGTGCTTAACCTGTCGCGTGTCTTTAAACGTCGTCTCTCCTATGCGATGCAGCTGTCTCGAAGAAGAGCTTTCATTTCGGTCGAATTCTAACACGCGAGTATACTATCGCGTTGATATGTGACTTTGTTCTCGAAACGTTTAAAATAATAATAAATGATCGTGTTTATATACGCAATCTATCAAATATATATATATTTATATATATGTCGAATATATATAAACGAGTTTCTCTTTTTTTCTTTCTATCTTTCTTTCTTTCTTTCTTTCTCTCTCTCTCTTTTTTTTTATTTTTGAAGATAGCTTTCTTTCAAGATGAAAAACGTGAATATATATCTATATATCTTTTGCTTCTCTAGAGATCGATCTACTTTCCTCTTCTTTTCATTCTTCTATCTTATTCTTGTTTATTCAGTATAGCTCGTAACTACACGAGAGAGGTCCGAAATTTTCTCGGATGACGTGACTTTCGTAAGCGCCCGCTCGAGAGAGGTGGAGCCAACAGGTGGACGTAGAGTCGGCCCATTAAAACCCACCGTCCTTGTAAACGGCGCGCTATCGACGATATTGTTATCGAATCGTCGAATTAGTGCCTACGTTATAACCCTTGTACGACGAACGACACAAATCCATTTCGATTATCTCGCTATTCGAATATCTTCCTTCTAATACATAATAGAACAAAAGTCAATGATTGAAAAACTTGCGATTGTTCCTACCTTCTTATTCCCAAAATACGAACGAAACTTTACTACTAACAAGTAACTACTCGAGTTTACTACTAACGTTTCAATCGGATTATTTGAAACTCGAATCACGAAATGTTTGCTTCGAATTATAAATTTCTATCAAAAACAACAAAAAAAAAAAAGAAAAAAGAAAAAAAGAACAAAGAGAGAAAGAAAGAAGAGGAAGAGAAAAGGTAAAAAAAAAAGAAAAAGAAGAAAAAAAAAGAATCTACGAATAATATATACCCTCTGATGAAACTGTTTTGAGATTTTAGATTTAAAGTTACCACCCCCTTTGGAATATACATAGCGTGTAGGAGGAACAGAAGACAAGGCAATTGGTCGCCTGAAGTCGTGGAATCAAATCGGCCTACCGGTCACGTACGAACAGACAACATTCATTTAAAATCTACACTCGTTCTCTCTCAAACAACGATACAAAATTCTGGTCTCTTCTCTCCCCTAATTGAATCCGTTGCGGGCGATACGCGAGACCACTAACCTCTAACAGTAGTAGTTCTTTCTCCACCACTTTCTTCTCTTTCTTCTTCACCACGAACTCTCCTCGAGTTCCGTTCGGTTCTCTCACGAAATACAACCATACGTATATATATATATATACATACACACGAATACACGCATATACACGTACAGATAAACTCAGTTCTCAGGAGTTTATTTTCCATCCGGTTCGCTTCACGACAAGACAGAGACGATGTCTTCTTCCTACAGGTGGCCGTATCTCTCTTGAGCATGCTTTCTTCGAATAACTTCTCAAACCTTTTATATTTGCCTTGTTGCCTTCTTTGATAACGAAGAAAAAGAAGAGAAAGAAGAAAGAAAGAAAAAAGGGGATATAGAAGATAGAGAATAAAAATATCGAGCGGTCTTTATCAATGTTCGTTTACGACGTTATTACTAATATATTGTTTATTAATTATTTTTCTTCAACGTGTTTTATATGAATAACTTTTCATAATGTATTTCTAATCTTTTTTTTTATAACGAAGAAAACGAAGAGAAGAGTATGTAGGGAGGGAAAAAGTATTGAATGGTTATATATACTCTTCATTTCTGATGATGTTATTATTATTATTATTGTTGTTGTTGTTGTTGTTATTATTAATTTCTTTTGAATAAGTTTTCTTTGCATAACTTTTTAACTTTTTTTTCGTATTTGCTTTGCTATCTTCTTTAATAACAAAGAAAAGGAAGCGAAAATATATAGAGAAAAAAACTTTAAATGGACGTGTTCCGTCTCCGTCTTTGATATTATTATTATTTATTATTAATAATATTATTATTATTATCATTATCATTATTATTATGTTAACAATTTCTCTTAAGCATGTTTTTTTCTTTTTTGGATAATTTCCCAAGTCTTTTATATTTCTTGCATTTTCTGATAACAAAGAAAACAACGAAAAAGATATATATATATATATATATATATATATATATATATATATATATATATATATAGAGAGAGAGAGAGAGAGAGAGAGAGAGAGAGAGAGAGAGAGGAAAACAGTATTAAACGATTGTGTTCGGTTTTCGTCACTGATATTATTACTATTATTAAAAATCTCTCTTAGATAAATACACATAAAAGAAAAATATAAAATGTTCGTGTTAACTATTCCTAACAGATACGATCATTTTACTACTATTAATAATTTTTATTGCAACATACACTCCATAACAACTGGCAATAGTTAAAAGCAACTTTTACTCGCTATTTTATATCCTTTCAAACTGCCCACTTATTACTCACATCTATTTCAACCTAACATTCACCCATTCTAAACTTCCACGTTCTTTCTTTTTATCTTCGCTTACAATCCTTTCATGACTCTAATAATATAATTCAAACACGAGCTTGAACGCGTATGAAAAAATCGAAAAACGATCTTTTATTATACTTTTCCCGTAGTTACCAACGAGGTTTGGTCATTTCAAAAAAAGAAAAAAAAAAAAAAAAAAAAAAGAAAACAACAACACCAACAACAAAAAAAGCAAAAAAAGAAAGAAAAAGAAGAGAAAAAAAATTGAAAAAAAAAAAAAAGAGGAAATACCTGAAAATCCGAGTCGATGTGAAAGAGAGACAGAGACAGAGACAGAGACAGAGACAGAGACAGAGAGAGAGAGAGAGAGAGAGAGAGAGAGAGAGAGAGAGAGAGAGAAAAGAAAATAGACACGAAGATAAAGAAGAAAAAACAAGGAAAAGTAATAAAAAGGCAATCCGTGGGCAGGGAGAGGCACGCGCGATTCGCGTGGCAGGCTTTCGACACCGTTGGATTTTCGCTACTGTAAGCGACTGCAATTTTGTCCTACCTCTTTCTCTCTTTCTCCCTTTATCTCCATCTCTTTCGGCACATGCAAAACGGTGCAAATACGGGGCGTACAGTCGAACAGCAGGGTTTATTACGTCGTCGTTTATACGCGATGTGCGTTCGCCGGAAGAGAGCTTTGCGATGGCCGAATACAACGGGGCTATGTGTTTTTCTCTTTGCTTTTCGGTTGTAGTATCACCGAGAGAGAAACAGAAAGAGAGAGAGAGAGAGAGAGAGAGAGAGAGAGAGGGAGAGAGAGAGCCTAACTCGTTACATGCAATTTCATCGGTCCTTTTCAATCGTTTTAAACGAGCTATTATTTCAACGTTCCGTTTAATTTCTTCGATTTTAACTTCTTTTTTTTTGTTAAAAAAAAAAAAAGGGAAAAAAAAATTACAAAAGAAAAAATCATTGGCTTTACGAACGATTCAAATTGTCCATTGATATTTTTTTATTTTTGTATTTTTGTATTTTTTTATTTTGTTTTGCTACCTTTTTCAAAAAGTCGATAATCGTCTCCATCAACCTCTTTGAAAATGTTCTCACACAAGCGCACCCATCCACACACACGTACATAATATCGAATTGATTAATTCGTATATCAATCAATATCGTGTTCGTGAAGCATTCAACGATAAAGCAACTTCGTCAGCCTCGTTAGATTTAAAGAGCCGTATAATCGTATTTCGAGTCGAATTCACAATTTCGCGTGCCGAACGATAAGTATATGATACAGGTAATTCCGGGGATTTAAGAGAATTATTGTATTTTTCTTTTCTCTTTCTCTCTCTCTCTCTCTCTCTTTTCCTTTTTATTTCTCTTTTTCCTTTTTTTTTAAATATATATATATATATAAATTTTTTTAATTTTCTTTTTTCTCTCTCTTTCTAAACGAATATCATGACACAACAAAAATCTATCCTTTTATATTACGTTTATGAAAGTTTTTAATATGAAAAATTAATCGCCAAGGGCAAAGGATATATTTATTATATAATACATTGCGTTTTATGAGAAATATAAATTCTCACTTTACGAATTCATATTTTACGAGAGAAGGATCGGAAAGAATTAATTCGTAAAGATAGGAAGTACTCTACTGTATCCACGAACGTATTACCAAGAGGTGTCTGTTATGATGCAGTCGCTCGACTATACGTAGCTCGTAATAAACGAATGGGAGAATAACGATGAAATTGTCAAATTTGCATAGGCGATCAATAAAAGCATCCCATGCTCAACTGACACACACATATACACAAATACACACACACAGAAAGAGAAAGAGAGAGAGAGAGAGAGAGAGAGAGGCCCAACTTTGGTCCAAACTTTTAATGGAGACGAGTGTAACATCGAAGATAAACTAACAATGATTTTACCGTGTAATAACTCGTACATGTTTTACACATATTTTCGAAAGCTTTCTAAATTATTTTCTTTATTTAATTTAATTATTATTACATATACATATATTTTTTAAATTAATTATCTAACGTCGTGATTCTTCTCTATGATTATTAATAATAAACAATTCAATTACACGGTTAAAAAATATAAAAAAAAAAAAAACAATAATAAAAAGAAAGAAAGACAAAATCGAAAGGACGTCGCGATCGGAGAAATAATCGTAAAAAAAAAAAAAAAGAAAAAAAAGAAAGAAAAGAAATGATTGAAAATGTTAATCGATAAAATGATAAACGATTAATGTTTGTACTATCTCTTATCGAAACTATGCATAATAATTGATATTTACGATGAGCGTGTAACGTGCATTAAAATGTCGGAATAATCGACAAGAAAATAATCGAGATAACGAACGTCACCCCTCGAAAATTCCTAATTAATAAAAATGAATACAAGCGAGTAAGCAGGGCTCGTATTAATTGGAGACCCGAGAGATACGAGAAGGTTATACGTAATCGGTGTTCGTAGATTACGGGCTCGCGTCGTTTAACGGACGACGGTTAGAACGGTACTGCAGAGAGGTGAAGGGAATTGTTGGTCGGTCGTGTACGTTGATATCGTTATTCGATGGAGAATTATCGGAAAGAGGGCTTTTGTTACACAACGAGAGCCAACGTTGCTGTGCCTAATTTGCATAACGGAGATATTAATTAGCTCGAGGGACGATGCTCACGAACAACGCAAGCATGATAAATAAAGCTCTCTCTCTCTCTCTCTCTTATTCTCTTTCCCTCTCTTTCTCTCTGTCTCTCTATCTCTATCTTTGTCCCTTGCGTACAGATACCAAACAAGGATACAAATCGGCAGATCGCAAATATTTTTCTACGTTTAACCTACAAAAGAAAATAAAATCGTACGAAGAATTTGTTTCTACTGTTTATATAACTGCTGGTAACCGGTAAAATCATATAAACATTACGAATTCGAAGAACGAATTCGATCTTCGATTAGACGAGACGCGTGGCATCGAAGAAGTACGATTTCTTTCTCTTTTCTTGTTTCGTTTTGTTTCGTTTATAAAATTGTATTCTTTCTTTTTATAAAATCGATAACGAGACAGAAAGAAGTTTCGATCTCTATTGCCTTTTTTCTATCGGTTTCGATTTTGAGTCATTCTTTATGTTTTCTTTTTTTCTTCTTCTTCTTTTTTTCATTCACAAGGACGCGATTACGCTTTCATCAAATTGCTTCGATGCCGAGCAAAACTCGTAGTTTTCAAGAAAATACGTACACCGTTGATTTTTCCAGCTGTACTATCTTTCTCTTTCTTTCTTTCTTTCTTTCTTTCTTTCTTTCTTTCTTTCTTTCTTTCTGACACTCGCAATCGGTGGTACGATCGCGCAAAACTCGAATGCATCGCGGCGCATCGTGATACGTGACTCATATGTAATTCTAAGCGTCGAGGAATGCCGTTGGGAAACATTTGAAAAAAGATGAAAACGTGAGTGACGGACGTATGTATACGTCAAAATCGTTTGCAATCTATCTATCTATCCTCTATCCTCTATCCTATAAAAGTTATTTCCTTTCTTCATCCAAAATTAAATCGAGAGTTTCAAAAAAAAAAAAAAAAGAAGAAAAAAAAAAAGAAAAAAAGAAAAGAAATCAAAACGAACAAAAAATGTCTATCACTTTTCTAAATTCGTTAATAATTAATCGTCGCGACGGAGGTCAAAATCAACAGGAAATAATTGCGACGCGTATGTGTCTATAAATCCGAACAAATCTCGCGGAAATTATTTTTTCATTATTCAGAAACAACGAGCGACGTAGAAGAAGAGACAAAAGAGAGGAGGAATTAGAGGAGAAAGAAAAAAGAAAAAAAAGGAAGAAAAAAGAAAAAAGAGAAATGGACGAAAACAACGGGGGAAAAAATATGGAAAAAGAACAAGAAAAAGAAAAAAGAAAAAAGAAAAAAAAAAGAAAGAAACCAAAGAACGTTCGCGCGATCAAAATTTCACGCGGGAAGAACTCGTTAGTGCTCGACACGTCGACGATTACGTTCTCGTCCGGCACGCATTTCAATCCGTCGTGTACGAGAGACGCGTGTTTTGTTCTCGTTGAAATATTTGTCCTCTCTCTCACTCTTTCTTTCTCTTTCTCTCTCTCTCTCTCTCTCTCTCTTGTTTTTCCTTTTTTCATTTTTCTTTCCTTTTTTTATCTCTATCTGTATTTCTATCTTCACAGTAGGCAAGCACCGGCGGGCATCGAGAACAAAAAAAAGAAAAGAAAGAGAGAGAGAGAGAGAGAGAGAGAGAGAGAGAGAGAGAGAGAGAGAGAGAGAGAGAGAGAGAGAGAGAGAGAGAGAAGAATAGACATAGAAAAAGAAAGAAATAGAAAGACGATGGGGGGTGGTTTGGGAGTTTTGTCATTAAAGGAAACGACAGTGTTTTAATAACGGCCAGTGGGAGAGGTTGTGGTCCTTTTCAAAAGTATAGGAGAAGTTTGCGAGGATTAGTTGACATTGAAGAAAACCTATGATACGTATGAAAGAGAGCAAAAGAGAAGAAATAGAAAGGGAGAAAGAGAAACAAAGAGACATAGATAAAAGAAAAGAAAACAAAAAGAGTTGATCGTACGAGAGACATAAAGAATTATCGAGGTATCGGTATAACGAGCTCGTGAAATGCGTATATATCAATGCGAGGAGAATAGCAAGGAAGCACGATGATAGAGAGATCCCTTTGATGCGAATGGTTTCTCTGAGCAGAGCTAGGAGCAGCAGCAGAAGCAGCAGCAGAAGCAGAAGCAGAAGCAGAAGCAGTAGCAGTAGCAGTCCGTTGGTTCGAACGTAATTTCGTGCTGGCCGAACTACGTCGGGTAGATCCCACGACAGAGAAACGAGAAAATATATATATAGGAAGGGTCTCGCCTTTAATAAGTGAATCCCACGAGAAATTAACGACCACCTATGAATCAGGAACGAGGGATCAGCGAGTAATAGTGGTCGTTGTCGCTCGTAATCCCAAGGAACAAGATTACCTTGTTGGTGAGAGAATACGTTCTCCTTGGGTGACTATGACGATGGATGGAATCGAAGTGGTTATCTAATATAAAACCTTAAGTAATAAATATTATTTAAGAAGAGAGAGAGAGAGAGAAAGAGAGAGAGAGGAAGAAAAAGGAAAAGGTACGCAAGAAAGAAAAAGAGCGAGATCCCCTTAGAAAAATGTCACGTTTTTTGAGAATTCGCGCGAGAACGCGCCGCAAATGACGTCCACCATAACGCGTCGTTGATCCTTGTTGATACTATTCTCTCTCTCTTTCTCTCCTTCGTTGTTCTCGATGAAAACGAAGATCGAAAGTAAAATCCGTGGACGAGAGAAACGGGAGAAGGGGAAGGAGGAATACGTAGCAAGGTACCGCAAGTAGAGAGCTCGTAGGAAATTCGAGCACGGAGGCCCACGTAAAACCACGTCATGGCGCTCTGACGTTACCGTGACAGGACTCGGAAATGGCGATGCTCTGAGGATAGCACGTGAAGAGAGAGAGAGAGAGAGAGAGAGGGAGGGAGAGAGAGAAGAGAAAGAGAGAGAAAGAGAGAGAAAGACGGACGGACAGAAGGACAGAAGGACAGACAGACAGACAGACAGACAACATACGCGTGCTCAACTATGTGTATTCGCCATCACGTCGGAAACGCTGCTGCTACTGCTGCTGCTGTTGCTCGCGAGTAGCAGTGATCCTCTTTGTATAATAGTAAACGTCCGTGTCTGTTCGGACCGATTATCACACCTACCTGCAGACAATTAAACGGGAATCTCGAGCGATTAAAGATAAGCGAGTGTGATTCGAAGGGTGAAAGAACGAATGTACGTAACGCCGTACGTAAGGAGAAGAAGGAAGAAAAGGAAAAGAGGAATGGAGAGAAAAGAAGTATCTCAAAATAAGAAGAGAGTATTTTGAAGAATTCGAAGATAAGAATGAATAGAAGGAATGCGTTCGGAGGAAATAATAGATATTCGTTTGACGAATAAAAGTGTATTAGTGAGAGAGTGAACGTTGTGATCGTGAGAAGAGAAAGAAGAAGAGAAAGAAGAAGAGAAGAGGGAAAGATAAAGAAAATTCAAGTGACTCAAACGTGTTTCTTCGACTAATCATTTGTTAATATTCGTTAATGATCATATCGAAGGTTTGTTATTACCAGTTACAAGTATAGTAACATCTCTGATCATGCGGTTGGTCAGTCCGACTAATGGACAATCGGCTTTACTACTCGTCGAGTAATAGTCACGGGTTCGCGCATGGTCAACGGATCACCTTGGTCCGAATGGAAAGGCAGTAGTCACGCGTTCATCGTGTATGCTCCGTAAAGTGGTGGTGTTGGTGTTGATAGCAGAAGCAGAAGCTGAAGCTGAAGCAGAAGCAGAAGCAGAAGTAAAAGCAGCAGTAGTAGCAGAGATAGCAGTTACTTCTTCGTCCGATCGACGACGACTACGAAGACGACGAAGAAGGTGACGAAGAGAGAACGATAAAGTGGGCGGTTACGAGGAGTCTACTGAAAGGGAGCTTGTTCCCGTGGATAGGAGAAGGAAAGAGAATAAGAGAAGTGAAACTCTGCTAGAACGTGCTGGAAGAAGAACAGAACAGCGGTGGGAGACAACGGTCGTGAGGAGGGTCGAAGCAGAAGGGGGAAGAAGAGGAAGAGGAAGAGAAAGAGAAAGAGGAAGAGAAAGAGGAGGAAGAGGAGAATACGAGGGCGGCCACGAGGGAAAGGGACTTGAACGCAGAGAAGTTTCCGTCTGTCCGAAGTGGATGGGGGTGAAAATGTTCCGAGTGTTGCTGGCATGTGTCTGGCTGGTTGCCGGCAGCCCGTTACATCCCTGGCCGCTAATACCCCAAAGAGGTAAGTGCACCGAGTATATCTATCTCTATCTCTCTTTCTCTCTCTCTCTCTCTCTCTCTCTCTCTCTCTCTCTCTTCGTTTTACTCGTAATTTCTTACATCACTATGCTCCATTCTCTGTTCACCCTTCTCCCCTACAGTTTTTATTCTTCTTATCCATTTCTCGCTCCTGTTTTTCATATGCTAAGTAGCTAGCTAGACAGATAGTTGGAATATAGATACGCGAAAGAACACGATGATTATGCGTACGCACGGAGAAAGGACGATCTTTTATTTGCCAAAGCAAACGAGAGATACGTATCATTTCATTCTCTTTCTCTCTCTTTATTTGCCCCTCTTTCTGTCACGTACACACACACAGAGACACCTGTGTGAAAACCCGTGAGCGGTAAGGACGCGTGAAAATATTACTGTGGAAGGATCTCTCTCCGCTCTCCGATCCCATTTTGAATATATCAAAATTAGAAACGATTTAGGTTAAATAGATCGCGTTTAACCCAAAAAAGAAACTCACGTGAAATAAAGATGCATATCAAATATAGGTTATAAAATGATATAAAAAGATCGATAATGTTAGATCCCGGAGTTACGGTTAGTTGTATTTCTGAATATATTCCGAAAGAAAAAATTTGACATGGAATGACTATGAGAAAGGAAGCAATGGCAGCACTACCACCACCACCACCATCTCCACCACACCACTACCACCAGCAATAGCAGCAGCAGCAGCAGCAGCAGTAGCAATAGCAATGGAAAAAAGAATGCACGTGCAGACTCTCGCTCAAGGGAAAAATCGAGCCACGTCCTACTAGCGTTGAGATAGAAGAAACGGCTTGCCTCGCGTGAAGAGAGAGATAGAAATAAAGACAAAGAGAGAACGAAAGAGAAACAGAAAGATAGAAAGAGAGAAAGAGAGAAAGAATTCGAGCATAGTCGTTCTCTTCTCCTTTCTTCTCGTCTCCTGTGGCATTAAAAGGTAGCAGCAACGCAGTAGTAGCAGGAGCAGCAGTAGAGAGTCTCCTACCTAACGACTCTTTTCCTTCCCCGTCATTTCCTCCTTTGTCGAAGCGCACGACGCTGACAACTGTGCTTACTCGTGACTCCGGCGTTTCTTTGAACCATTTCGCGGTCGTGTGCCATGCACCCTCCTACCCTTACACTCCTTGGTATTCATATCAGACTTCTCCCTCTCTCTTTCTCTTTCTCTTTCTCTTTCTTTCTCACTCTTCGCCCAGGCCACTAACACACTCACACATTGACGCAGACAAACGTAGTGAGACGAAGATTTACCCTTTGACAGAAACGCGTCAGCCTTCTTTCTCGCTTCTATTACTTCTTCCATCCCTCTCTCTCTCTCTCTCTCTCTCTCTCTCTTTCACTTTTTCTTTCTCTCTATCTTTTCTTCTACTTCTTCTGTTTTCTTTCTTTTTTCTCTTCTCTTCTCTTTTCTTGTCTTGTCTTCTCTTTTCTTCTCTTCTCTTTTCTTTTCTTTTCTTTTCTTTTCTTCTATGTTCAGCCAGTACGCCAACGAAACGGCCTTACTCTTTTCAAGCTCGTATTCGTGAAATGTATCTCCCTTTTCCTTTCTCTCTCTCTCTCTCTCTCTCTCTCTCTCTCTCTCTTTCTCTCTGTATCTGTCTAAACTCGCCGATTTGAAATTCGCCCGGGAGAAGCTGTGAGAAATATTCTTCTTGCTGCATCATCGGATATAACCAACGAGAAATTTTTAAAAACGAAAAAGAGAAAGAGAGAGAGAGGGAGAGAGAAATACAATAGGTAAAAATCCCAGAGCTAGGTTCGTTAAAATCGACTTTTTTATTTTCTCATAGAAAGAGAAAGAGAAAGAGAGAGAGAGAGAGACATACGCAACTAATTCTTTCTTTTTTTTTATTACAAATTAATTATTCAGTCGGAGTATCACATTTTATCACAAAGTCCAATTTCATTTCGTAGACGCATTCGTTTCATGAGATTCGCCATTCATCAGAAAGGAAAAATCCGAACTATGAGAATAGCTCAAATTGACGTAGCTCGAAAGGAAAGATTATCCTTTTCTTCGTTTCTCGATCGATCGAAGTAGCCAATAATGGTCGACTTTTCTTGTCAAGTATGCAACGATATAACTCGAGAAATATTAACGATATAGCTTAATGGATAGCCCCGGAAGTTTATACAAACTTTTCTTTTTTCTTTATTCGTAGGTATTGTATCGACTTCGATGAGAAAAAGTAAGTAAGAAAGAAAGAAAGAAAGAAAGAAAGAAAGAAAGAAAGATAGATAGATAGATAGATAAATACTGAGAAGGAGAACGAGAAAGAAGGGAGGGGAGGGGAGGGGAGGGGAGGAAGGTGGAAATAGACTCACAGACGGTAGTCGTTTTCAACGGAGTTTTATGGTCGATGGAAAGGCTGTAATTTAAAGTGCTCTGTAATAAAAGTAGCGAATGATAAAGAAAGAAAAAGTAGCCATTGAGTGAAGTAGTCGGGAGAGGGGAGAGTTGGATGGGTGGATGAGTGGGTGGTTGGATGAGCGGGGATAAGGAGTATAAGAGGAAGAAGAGGAAGAGGAAGAGGAAGAAGAAGAAGAAGAAGTAGAAGAAGAAAGAGCAAGAGAAAAAAGTCATTTTGTTCTGCATTGCTCCTTTCATTAGTTATACGTAGGAGAACGCGTTATCTCGAACGCGTTCTTTTTCAAATTTTCTTCCGTCCCGATGTTTTTCAACGTAGACATCTCCTCCTTCTATTTTCTTACGATCAACCCTTAGCCGCTCCTTCTCTTCCTCCTCACATCATCCACGCATTCCCTCGACTTTGTTCGTGGAAGGCGATAACGAAGAGAAAAGGAAAAAAAGAAAAATATATGGCATACGTAATTCGATGCGAAGTAAGCAAGGAAGAAAGGAAGAAAGAAAGGAAGGAAGAAAAGAAAAAGAGAAAGAAAAAAGAAAGGTAGAAAAAGAGGAAGTAAAAGAAATGCGAATTCTCTTTCGTTACGTGACTTTCAAAAGTAACGAGAAAAGAAAAGAGAGAGAGAGAGAGAGAGAGAGAGAAGGAAAGAGAGGAAAAAAAAATAAGGTTCGCCCGTAAAACTTGCCATTCGCGATGCCTGTCGTGCGTGTGACTACGATAAGATCACCCCTTTTTCACTCGGAGAGGGTAGAAAAGGAAAATCGACAAATCATTTCCACTTTATTTCCCAAGCGAAAAATCAAATCCTAAAGAAAACGGTAGAGCCTAACGTTATACCAGTCTAGTATACTCTTAAAATGTGGATTATATGAGTGGACGTTGTTTTTCTTGAAAACGATTATCGATTTAACGTCAGTCCCTTCCTTCTGTAGTTAATTTGAACAAAACGCGACGCGAACGAAAGGAAGCCAAAGAATACGGATAAATAAAGGGAATGGGAATTGTAAACGAGGTAGAGAAGAAGGGTTGAGAGGGAACTTGACAGAGAGTCACGGGAGTCTAAAACAGAGGAGGTCACGCTCGATTTCGCAAACGCGCCGCTCGCGTTATTATGTGGCTGCGCTCGCGTAATCGCGGTTCCATTTCCGGAATTAGTCCATCAGGATTCAACGTCGCGTGAGGACAACCAATTCGAGCTACCATTACTTTCGTCCTGCTATGTGCGTGCATGTGGATGGATGTTTGTTTGTTTGTGTGTGTGTATGTGTGTATATACGTATATATTTTTGCGTCCGTGTAAAGTATAACACATCGAAATCCTGTAGAAAACGAAAATGAGAAGAAGTAAAAAGAAACGAGAATTCGATTGACTTAAGTTGGAAAGGTTTCGTGAGTAAACGACGAGACGCGAGCCTAAATGATTTTTATTCTGTTAGTTCTGTTCTATCCATCTCGATTGTTTTTATTGCTATCGTTGTTGTTGTTGTTGTTGTTGTTAATCTCGGAATACAAGCGATCATCACGAAAACGCAGAGAAAATTTAATTCAATCTCGGCAATCGTCACGATAAATTTTCCCACGGTTCTCTCTCCCGAGCACGCCAGGCAATTGCAATTTAGAACTGCAAACGGACAATTTCATTGTGCTTCGTGAATCCTAGGGAGAGTGAGAAGCATGAAGAGAAAGAGAAAGAAAGAGAGACAGAGAGACAGAGAGAAAGGGAGCAATAATGTGTCGTCGGGTACAACTGGTCCAACTCTAGTTCGACCTGGGCCATGTCTCAAAAGAGCAACTCATGCAGCAATCCCTCGTTGAAGACAAAGGACGAAATTAACAATCGAGACCATACCTATTTCTGCGTTTGAAATGAATGCCAGCGCTTCTTCCCGACATTACGGTCCCTTGTCGATGACGATCATTTCTCTCATACGTGTTTACTCTTCCTTTGTGTCTAATCCCAAAAAAAATATGTCATTGTATGTTGGCACTGTATTTGTTTGCTTTCTCTCTCTCTCTCTCTCTCTCTCTCTCTCTCTCTCTCTCCCTCTCTTTCTCTGGAAAAGAGATATATCGACGTTTTTTCTCTTTTTCCTATTTTCTTTCTTCCTTTTTTCTTTTTTTTTTTTTTTTTATACACATAACACGCTACTTTTGATCTGTTGTCTTCTTCTTCTTTTTTTTTCATTATTGTTGTTGTTGTTGTTGTTGTTATTTATTTATTTATTTATTTATTTATTTATTTATTTATTTATTTATTTATTTATTTATTTGGCTTCGTTCATTTTACATATTTCTATTATATCGGATTGATTCATAAATAAGTACCGGTTATAAGTAAACAGTTTATTACAATAAAATGGCACTTATTTATGAATCAACCCTATAGCTATGCAAAATGGTTGAATTAGAAATTCTTATTCATTGGCTTGATTCATAAATAAGTGTCGTATAAAAAAGGAAAAAAAAAAACAGAAGAAAGAAGAAAAAAAAACCCGTTTCATTTATCGTTTACAAATTTTTTACAGTATGAATATTTTATATCAATAAACGAT
Organism: Vespula vulgaris; assembly: GCF_905475345.1. Taxonomy (NCBI): domain Eukaryota; kingdom Metazoa; phylum Arthropoda; class Insecta; order Hymenoptera; family Vespidae; genus Vespula; species Vespula vulgaris. Next base: position 7,322,339 of record NC_066587.1, on the reverse strand, counting down.
TTGACATTACGATTTCTAGTATTATCATTTTACATAACTATTTATGTAACTATTAATTCATGAATATTTACGTAAACTGAATTACGTATAAAATTAATTACGTCAATTAACAATTAGATTACATGGTCACGTAATTATCTATTCATGGAAAAAATATTTTATTATAATAAACGTTTTAACGTTTACGTAACAACACTTATTCACGAACAATGAATATATTTCAACGTTATATCCTTAAGGAATAATACTTCTTTCTCTCTCTCTCTTTCTCTTTATATCTATCCTCCAACGTATGCTTACTTGGATGAAAGCTAAGAGCCATTTAATCCTGTCTCTTGTCACCGTTTCGTCGACTCTCTTTCTCTCTCTCTAATGCACTTTAATTAAAAAACCAGTGGTCTATCCTTAAGCGCTAGGAAGGATAGGATTCGTCGTGGTAGCAGGCAGCCTCAATCTCGTACGGGGAGAGAATTTTCCAAGTCTGACACGAGGGTAGAGATCGATGAGCTTAAAACCCTTAAATCGTCCCAAGGCCCGCATCCGCGAGTGAGCTCTCACTCGCATTTACGATCGCTTGGGGTTACGAAATAAAGCGAACCGTGTCTAAACTGAAAGCCGAAGTAATAAACGAGCGCAACGTACTTCTTGCTACCGGTACATCCTCTCTCTTTCTCTCTCTCTCTCTTACTCTCTCTCTTACTCTTACTCTTTACTTCTTGCCTTCAACCCTTTCAATCCTGATTTACGAGACTTCTCGATTCGTCGAAATGCTAAATGCGAAATGCGAAATGTTCCTTTATTATTGTACGACGTTATAACAGAATTCAACAAAGAAAAGAAAAGAAAAGAAAAGAAAAACAAAGACAAGATTTATATAGAAATTATTCGATAGAAATTCCAACGATAGTTATTATACGAACGGTGATAGTTACGTTAAATATCATTACCATTTGATATTATCGTAATTAGAATATTTCCTATAAAACTCTTTGTCCCTTTCAAGCATGGTACGTCTAACAAGATCGAGATATTACATGTTCGATTAAATGAATTAATTAGACAAGGAGACCTTGGTATTATCGATTTTAATGCTAGCTACGTTGTAATCGATAATGAAAAAGAAGGATAATACCGTATCAGTAGGAGAAAAAGATCCGATATCATTGAAAAACATAGTCGTATTCGTATTCTCCTTTTCAAGGGAGCCATTGAACGGAAAAGCCATAAGGTTTGAAGCAAAGCGAGAACAGAACGTTCGAAAAATCCACTTCCCTTCTTCTATACTATTCCATCCCTATCTTTATCTTTTTATACCATAAAAGAGAGGAAAAGAGGTGTATTCTCGTTCGCGGGAAAACGACTCGACCGCGAATGTACCTTGAAAAACTCTTCGATGGCATCGTAAGAGAGTGAAGAGAATGCATAGACGTGTATGTGTGCGTGTATGAGTCTCTCTGAGCTATCTGTACGAGTGTATGTGTGTGTATATATATTATACGCGCTTTACTCTACATATCTCTCTGCGTTTGTGAATGTACGTCGGTGAAAAATCAGACAAAGAATGAATCCAGAGTCATTTTCAAGGACGACACCTTGAAAATTGTCCTCTCTTTTCCCGTGTGTGCCATACGAGACGGTACTCGATCTCAACGTACATATGAATATGCAATTTTATATGCAACGACGTTCCTAGGAGTCTCGATATCATCTCACCTTTTCTCTCTCTCTCTCTCTCGTTCTCTTTCGTTCTCGCTATCTCTCTCTCTCTCTCTCTTTTTCTACCATATTCCACCGTGATCGTTCTATATCCCTTTCAGACGATCGTTACACTTTCAGAGAATCTTCATAGCTTCCTATGAAAAGCTCAATATGATCTTTTACACGAAGCTTCTTTCACGTACTTATCTCTTCTTGTAAATCTTTCTGATTTATTTTACTTCATAATTTAGCGTTTAATGTACGATTATATGCGTAATAATCGTTCACGGAGAAACGAGGAATACGTACCGAGCATGTGTTTTAGAAATAACAATTTAATTTAATGGCTTTAACATGCATATCTATGGGTACTATACACACACACACACATACATACACACACGCGCGCGCGTGTATATATATTGATATTCTCTTCAATGTAGTTTACGAGTAGTCTTTACCTACCTAAACAAATAAAGTTCGATATAAAAAGTGTTATCTTCGAAGATAAGTACGGAAAGTTTATGGATATACATCGTCCAATAAAAACAATAACAGTTTCATCGTATTTATTTATTATACGATTATCTGCTTTGTTTTTCTTCGTTTTTGTTAATTTTCTTTCGAGGATAAACGACGTACTTCGAAACGTTCTCCCCCCTTTTTTTTTCTCCTTCGACAATATTCTCTTCTATACGAAGAGAAAAAGAAAAGGAAATTATTCGCATACGACGAAAGCTTGTAACAAAATTATTATAGTTTAGAGAAAGATATGATTCGAAGGAAATATTCATTATCGAATTTTACATCGCGTAATGATTTGAAAACGAATGGAAAAATTATTGTTCCAACTTCGTTCGTATTTCTCCAATAAAAAGTTATCATCATTTTACACGCATACGTAATTATTATTTTACTTTGTAATGGACGAACGTCATGGATGTTCGTACGAAAACGTATTGAAAACTTTCGAAAATGAAAATGGTAAAGTACAAACGAAAAAGACAAAAATGAAAAAAAAAAGAAAAAGGAAAAGAAAAGCAAGTGGAGAAACCGGATACAGGGATATAATTAACAGGATACGGAGATCCTTCAAATCCTTTCGCGCGTTTCTGTTCGTAACTTTTAATGATTAAAAAACTACCGTGCAAATGTCAGGTAAAAAGTTCATCCCGTATACAAGGTTCACTCCTTTCATTTCACTCACTCACTCTCTCTCTCTCTCTTTTCCTTTTTCTTTGTGTCGCGTGGAAAACGTAATTACTCCCCTATATTTTTATTATTCATACTCACTACGTCCATGAGAATTCTTTTTTTCGTCAAAAGAATTTTTCAGGATCTTGGCGTTTTAATTAATTAGTTAAATGAATTCGGTGCTACTCAATAAAGAGAAATAATATAAAGTGAACGAAAGAGAGTAAGGGTGAGAGAAAAACAAGAAAGAAAGAAAGAAAGAAAGAAAGAAAGAAAGAAGGGAAGAGAAAGAAAGAAAGAAAGAAAAAAAGAGGATAGGCGAGCCCCGGATGGAAACGCGTGGCGTTTACAAAAGAGTCTTTATTTCTATGACTTTTCTGAAGCGTAAGGTAGGTAATAGCAGTGTCTTGCAATTGACACGATGCAACAAATTTGATAGATGTCATCGCCAGATTACGATAATCTCTTGTTACGCACGTACTTTTATTCTTTTGCTATTATTTAATCGTCTACTTTCGTACAATCGACCGTAAATAAAACTTCGAATATACGAATATTCGAATGTATATACGAATGGAATAGTATATGTGTCTATCCGTACATAAAAGCAGTTACATAATATATATATATATATGTATATATGTATGTATGTGTCTATCTCCTAAGAGAAAGTACACGTATATGGTTATATCTATGTATACACATTTATACATATGTATAAAAGCGCGTAGATGGTATCAGTATATGTGAGAATCGATACATGTCACTTATGTGTGTGTACGTATAACTGTCTATAGGTGAGTCCGTATTTCACAAAGATACTCTGGTCGCTGCCTATCGCATGAATATGCAATTTTACATTCAGCCCGGTCCTATGACGTCGTCGTGTTCTGATATTCTCTGCCATGGTTGGCGTATTAGCCACCGCGCGGCATTTTCGCGTCGTATAACCTTGCCGTTACCGTGAGCATTTACCTACCCTCGCGTTTACGGAAAAACGGCTCTCTGCGTGGCCCAACGTGAACGAGAGACGGATAGAGAGAAAGAGAGATAGAGAGAATGAGAGAGAGAGAGAGTGAAAGAGATATAGCGATAAAGAAAGAGAGGGAATGTATGAGAGAGTGAAAGAGATATAGCAACAGAGAGAGAGAGCGAAAACAAAAAAACGAGGGGTGAACGTGACTTTAAATTAGAAAGATGGGGATGTATGCTATGGGACGTGCGTTGACTTTTCCTCAGAGGAGATACCTATCTCTCTTTTTCCCTCGTTATTTTTGGTCGTTTTACGATGAATTTTCATCGAGTCTCGACGAGTTTAAAAGTAGAAATAGTTTATCATTCAAATTTGTTGTATATGCGTGTGATATACTTCGCGAATTATCCGCTTAGAGAAGGTTTAACGATTCGATTAATAATCTATGATTATTGATTTATATACAAGATCAATTTTTGTCGAACGGACGATCTCGCGTTTATATAAAGTCTGATAAAAAGATCCATCGTATCTTTTAACTCGTTTGAAATTGTTTTTCCGATTAATTAAAAGAGTTTCTTTGTTTTTTGTTTTTTCTTTTTTCTTTTGAACGTTATCATTTCCATCAAGTTTCATGTTACAACGGAAAGTTAATACTTGAAATTACTTTGTAAAAAATAATAAGAGGCATATTGTTATAGAAAAACTTTGACGCGACACGTTGACGTTATGACTGATAAAAAGAAAAATTACAAAACCCTTCGAAAATTGAACAGCGTTAAGCTGGAGGGGTTTCGATCGTTGGATCTGTTGTCGCGCGATAAGGGGATTTTGCCGATATCGAGTTACGAGCGCGTGCAAAGTCGTTACATCAAGGTCGAGTGCCCTTCGAGAGCCCTTTATGCCGCGCGATTTACCACTGCCGGAAGTGCTTTCTTCTTCAACTTTTACCTCCGTTTGATTTCTCAGGTAATAGTTTCGATGTATCGAATTTAATTGCTAAGTGATAAATTTCTTGCCCTCTTTCAATTTAATCACTTTATCATCGAACTTCAAAGAAAATATTGTCAACATTTTTCAAACAAATATTCCAATTGTTAAGAATAATCGTTAGAATCATACGAATATATCATCATCATCATCATCATTATGATTTTCTCAGAAAGAGTATTCGTATAGATAATCGTATTTCGTAAGAGAATTTATATTTCATGACGATTATGACGATTATCATATAATAACAATAAATAAATCGAATAAAATCCAAACGTAAAAGAATTCTTTGTGAAAGATAACGTTCCTAGAAATTTCTCAGCCTTTGCCAGTTTCTGATTCCTCGCGGTTAAAATCTTTATTTTGATTTATAAGTCGACCAGTCAACCAGCTAGGCAGCCAACCATTGAAGCACCTTGGAAAGTCGTTACATCGGGGTCAAGCACGGTTTTGAAAGGCTTTTGCTCCGCATCGAGCGGTCGACCACTTCAAGTTACCAGTCTCTGTCTTTCTCTCTTGCTTTCGCGATTGTTGTTTGCCCGTGATTCAATACTCTGAAAAACGAAGGACAATCCAGGTTCTCGAGATCGATCTCGAACTATCGAGAGCACCTGTCGCGCTTTGTTTATAATCACTGAGTCCCTGCTCTGATGTTTGAAAAGGAAAAAAGGAAAAGAGAAACAGTAAAATAGATAAAAGAAAAAAGAAAATAATTAACAAAGTTCAACGTTAATAAAAGGAATGTACCTATCCAACAAGAGAGAGAGAGAGAGAAAGAGAGAGAGAGAGAGAGAAAGAGAGAGAGAGAGATCTGTCTCATCCTTTTTTCCTCGTCATAAAAATATTCACCAACACGAGAAACAGTATGGCTGTAAGATAAATCTTAAACATCATAAGAGATAAAGCTCGACAATTTTTTTTTATCTTCAAGCATATTAATCCGTTTCGAGAAAGAGAGAGAGAGAGAGAGAGAGAGAGAGAGAGAGAGAGAGAGAGAGAGAGAGAGAGAGAGAGAGAGAGAGAGAGAGAAAGAATGATAGAAAACATTTTTTAGTAAATAAAACTGTATACTCAACGAAACATGCTTTTAATTTATATACCGTTCCTTCCATTCTCGTACCGTAATTTATATACAATTTTCTTATTATCTAATATGATCAGTTTTAAAGGGAGAAAAATAAAGAGAAAAAGAAAGAACAAATGACAGAAAGAAAGAAAGAGAGAGAGAGAGAGAGAGAGAGAGAGAGAGAGAGAGAGACAGAGAGACAGAGACAGAGAAAGAGAAGAAGAAATGAAAAAAAGGAAAGTTCGTGTTAGAGCGTTTAAATCGATCGTATACTTCCATACATCCATACATCCATACATACATACATACATACATACATACATACATACATACATACATACATACGTATTACACCGTGTTCTTTCTCTCCGATATGAACGACGTCACTCGAGAGTGATAAAATTCCTGTCGATCGACTCGACGAAGGGTCGTGAAGGTAAAGGTCGAGGATCGTCGCACTCTCGACTTTGTCCACCCACTCGTCCCTTTTCTTTCCTTTTTTTTCCCTTCTTCTTCTTCTTCTTTTCTTTTTAAAAGGACCAGGGAAGATAAATTCTCCGTTCAAAGAAAAACAGCTTCCACTTCGTCGAAGCTAGAAAAAGGGAAAAGGGAGTAGGAAGTAACAGAGTAGGAGGAGGAGTAGTAAGAGCAGGTGGGATCCCTAGGGGGTGGGACAGGAGAACAGGATAGAGGATAGAGGGTAAAAGAGTGGAGAGCTTGATAGCGATGGCGATGGTGACGGTGATCGAAGAACTCGAAGAAGATTTAGAAAAGGGTCTTAACGAGTTCCGAATGGTCGCCATTTTCGTCTTCGTCTCGTCAAAGAGTGTTGTAACGTAGTCCAGTACTTTCAAATATTCGGATACCTGCGATGTCCGGGCATGTCAATAGGAAAACGAACAGCCAGGATTTACGTTGGGCTTCGCTCCAACTTTTTCCACTGTCAAAGCGTAAAATCGGCTGCTCTGATTCTACTCTGGTTCTACTCTGGTTCTACTCTGGTTCTACTCTGGTCTACTTTACTTCGTCTCTGTCTCCTTTCCGAAGCTTTTCCACCGAGGTTAATGATGATATCACTGTGTCTCTCTCTCTCTCTCTTTCTCTCTTTCCTTTTCTATCTCCATCTAACTAGTGAATCAATACGCGAAGGGATTTCTTTTTTTTTTTTTTTTTTTTTGAGACGATCTTCCTAAAAAAGGAAATTAAACCGAAACGCTGAATTTTATTTCCTACGTCTGATTTCCTTTTATTAATTAATTAATTAATTAATTAATTAATCGATCAATTAATTAACGAATGAATCAACCCCTTAATTTCATTCGATTTCCAAGTAAAATCTCAAGGTTGTATATTGTAATTCACGATTTTATTACTTTTCACTTACTATTTTGGATATTCAGAATGTACCGGGGTTTCGATTAAGTATGAGAAAACGAACGAATGGATTTATGTATGTATATAGGTACGTTTTATGAGATGGAATCACTGTAGAGGAGAGTTATCTCGCAACGTAACGCGAAATGACGTAGCAGTGTGCTCAGAAAGAAAGAGAGAAAGATGGAAAGAAAAACGAAATGGAAGGAAAACGTACCGTGGCAAAGGAATCCAGCTTTATTTGATTCGACGTGAAAACGGGATAGGCTGAAACGCGCAAGCATTTCAAAATGTCTCTCTCTCTCTCTCTCTCTCTCTCTCTCTCTCTCTTCTTTCCAACCATTCTAACCATCTAGCTATCGAAAGAAATATCACCTTGAAAAGGTCAAACATCAAAATCATCCCTTAACGTCGATCACAGTCAACGAATAATCAAACGTCCTTGGAAAAATATTTATCAATGAAATCAACGCGAATGTACGAGTACGTTCTCCGTATATTAAAACATACGTATATAAATAATTGAAATAAAACGATAGATTTGTTTTCCGAAAAAAAAGTTACTTCCAAGCATCCAAAAATATTTACCGTTGCTATTAACAACACATTGCAAATCAATCTATTGCAATTTCAATTGCAATAATCCTACAGATTGTACGATTAAAAAAAAAAAAAAAAAAAAAAACCCAATGGTATTCGTCGATAGCTTTTCTTTGTTTCTTATCACGGAAGATATTTTATGGAAACATCCGATATAATTTTCTGGTAAAATCATTTTTCACGGTTCTCTTTCTTTCGTAAAGCAAACACACGTGTACACACACACACACACACATACACACATATAGACACGTCGAACGAACCCCTGTCGAACCCGATCGAATAAATTAAATAAAATTGGCAATATTCCTAGGTTAGATATGCACGGACAACGTGGGGTTTCTTTTCGCATAATCGTCCTTCCGATCCTTAGGGTCTCTCGATGGAGAAAATGATTTTCCTTCTTTTTCTTCTTTTTTTATTCTTCCTTTTTTATCCTTCTTTGCAAGAACGAAACGAAACGAAACGAAACGAATCGAAACGAAACGAAACGAAACGAAACGAAACGAAATGAAAGAAAAAGGAAGAAACCGATATCGAAAGCGCGGTAGACCGACTCGAACGAGCCAGATGTCCCACACTGAAGCTAATATTAACGCGGTAATGGTGCTCGAAGGAAGCTTATTTCTCGTGGTGAGAGCTTTCGTTGAATATATTTCGTTTGGAATTAGCGACGGTTACGTGCCAATTGCTTTCCTCGCCAATCCACTCTCTCTCTCTCTCTCTCTCTCTCTCTCTCTCTCTTTCTCTTTCTCTTTCTCTTTCTCTTCGTTCACGCTCTTAAGCGTTTATTTTTCGATAAGCTCGACTCCGCAACTGCCACCGCCACCACAGCTCTTCTCCTTCCTTTTTCGAGCTTTTCCTCTTTTAAAAGGGGAAAAAAAAGAAATAGAAAAGGAGAAAAAAAAGGAAGAGGGAGGAAACAAAAAGGAAAAATATGAAAAAGCTAACTAATATACCTACTACGCGGTAACGTTTTCTCGCGAGGACAAGCCGCTTGGGATATTAAAATTAATGTCGTGGGATTAACGGCTTTCTCGCGACCCGTTTCCGTTTACGATTCCGAAGGGTTTAGAGAGAAAGAAAGAGAGGAAGATATATATACATATATACACACATACATACATATATATATATATATACATATATGTACATATAGACAGATAGAAAGAGGGCGAACAGATTTTTTTTCTCTCCTTTCATTCGATATGTCGAGTCTCGGTTACATAGAATTCGTCATTGGACGGAAAAACTCTGGGGATATTTCCATAATTTTCAAATTCCCCTGTACGATCGTTTTATTACATATATACATATGTATTAGCGTCATTATGTAACACGTTATAAATATCGATTAGTCGATCGTACGAATGCTCGAAATTTAGTGAATGATAAATAATGAGAGAGTGCTTGCTAACGAGCAACATCTCTACTCTTCTATATAGGTAGTTGCTAACCACGCTATAATAACGTGTATATGTATTGATAGTAATCATACCAGAGTTAACTTAACCGGAATGGATTTTTAACGAATGTTCATATCGCCGAATTTATTCGTAAAATCTCCAATCTAAAGATCACCAATGAATATGCAAATACACACACACAAACATATATTACACACGCACGTACACATATTATATATATATATATATATATATATATATATATATCATATATATAATATTCTAACTCGATTTATACGTAATGTGTACGTGTATGTAGACGTGCGTATGTATATGTATGTATGTTTCGATGTTCAGCTTTGAGGTTATCGATGTGATTTAATTTAATGAGCGAGCTAAGAGACACATCAGACGAACACTAAGAAAGGATAGCTCCTTGCGGACATAGAAAATGCTTAGAGAATGGTCGTGAGCGTAAGGAGAGGTCCTTCGAAGAGACTACGACGACCCATGTAATCGAGAACATCTTGTATTTCTCTCTCTTCTCTCGTTATATGTACCATTTACGAGGAGCGTAACTTTCGAAATACGATGCTCCCTCGAAACGTATCCTTTCTACGCTAAATGAAAATTAAAGTATTACGTACGTTCTTCGAGAGACTCGTCAAACTAGAAAAAAAAAAAAAGAAAAAACGAAGAAAAAAGAAATAAAAAAATAAATAAAGAAATATAAAGAGAAAAAGAGAGAGAGAGAGAGAGGAAAAGTAACAAATGCAGCAATTAAAACGTAATCAAAATGTTTCGTATAAACGTTCCATTAACATTTCTAATGATTTTCTACGACATAGATTCGCACGTCGAAATTCTAACGGCGTTTAATGAAATAATCAGACCGATACGGCGAGCCGGATTTAAAAATTAATATAAAAGGAAAGGGAAACAAAGATTAAAGGAAGAAAAAGCAAAATTGTAGAAAAGTTGACAGAGATAGAACAGATAGAGACAGTGAGACAGAGACAAAAAGAGAGAGAGAGAGAGAGAGAGAGAGAGAGAGAGAGAGAGATAATGGTTAGAGAGGGACAAGGAAGGAAGTTTCGACGCGATAAAGCCAATGGAAACTCGATAAAATGAGAAAAATTCAGAGTGTGAGAGAGAAAGAGAGAGAGAGAGACATAAAGAGAGATAGAGAGAGATAAAGAGAGAGAGAGAGAGAGAGAAACACTGGGTGCAATAGGTAGTATCCCCGAGGGAGTAACGCACTCGATGGCAAATTTCCAATTACGTCTCTAATTCCGTTCGCAGCGCGAATATCGACTTTTATCGCGCGAACGAGCACACTTATTTATCGATAAGTCGTAAAAGCGACAGCGGTCGTACCAAAAGAGGGTGGTAGGTAAGGGGTTGGAGGGGAGGTTAGGATGGGATATAGAGAATAATATCGGAGGGAAAAGAAGTTCGAGTGAAAAAGCCACGAATCGATGGACGATAACCAGTCGGCAGTCAAATATGGAGAAAGACAGATAGATAGACAGATGGACAGACAGACAGACAGACAGACAGATGGACAGACATACGTATAAAGAGAGCGAGAGAGAGAGAGAGAGAGCGAACGAGTGTATATACGCGTAAAAGAGAAAGATAGAGGATCGTTAATCGGAAATTTCGAAGCTACCCCCGTCTATCTCGCACTCACCCCTCTCGTAAATTTCGATCCATGAATTTTTACGACATGCGGGATGCTCGTCACGTTCAATCGGCCCTCTCGTTTCATTCTCCCTTTTTCCTCTCTCTCTCTCTCTCTCTCTCTCTCTCTCTCTCTCTTAATCATTAGCTCTCTCTCTCTCTCTCTTTCTTTTTTTCCCTTTTTTACTACTCCTTTTTTTCCAACGCGTCCCCTAAACGACGCCAGCCTCAATATCCCGCGATCGTGGCACTAATTCGACGATGGAAGGTCCCACTCCGACAACATAGAAATCTCGATAACGACCACGCAAAAGTGCCGTAAAGCTTCCGTTTGATACAGCACTTTCTAACGTGAGAGAAAAGACGTGAGTCAAACGGGAAAAGGAGGTTCGAGGATTAAGAAAGGGTGACTCGGTGAGATTGTTCCCGTCGAACAAGCGTCGTCGAAGAAAGCTGACCGAACCAGAGAACCGACTGATTCTTCGACGAGCACGTGTATTTTCAACGATTCGAGATTTCTTTTTCTTTTTCTTTTTCCTTTTCCTTTTTACATCGTTTTCAATCGGGAGTTTCGTTCCAAACGAATTAATTAATTAATTAATTAATTAATTAATTAATTAAAAATGTCGAATCATCGTTGATATCTTGAACCAATATCTTGATATTCCTCGTTTGCTTCGACTGCAAGCTTCATCGGATAATGTTGTTTTAGAGAGATAGTAGAAAGAAGAAGAGATGGAGAGAAAAAGAATGGTCGTTGCGTTTTATCGTGACCAGACGAGAAGAGAGAAAGAGAGAAAGAGATAGACAGAAGGTCTAGGATGAAGGAAGAATGAGGACAAGAGAAAGATAGCGATAGCATGGACCCTTCGGATTTTCCGACGTCTCTCGCGAAGTGGCAAACTTTCTGCAGATGGAAAAACTCCTGCAGAGAGAGAATTCTTCGTCGTTCTTCGATCTATGTAGGTAGGAGAGAGATCCTCGAAAGTTTACAGAAAAAGAAAAAGAAAGAAAAGAGGGTGGAAGGAATATTCTTGTTTCTTCGACCGGTAACCTGACAAAAAGTCGATACATCGTCACGGATATTCGAGAGTATTTTCCTTTTATTTCTTTCGGTCTGTCTGTCTTTCTGTCTGTCTTTCTGTCTGTCTTTCTGTCTATCCGTCTGTCTGTCTGTCTGTCTTTCTTTCTTTCTTTCTTTATTTCTCTGTCATCGCTAAAAGGGTTGGTTAAGTGTCGTTGGAGTCTCTCGCGATAGAAATCGATCGGATACCACGAGAAATTGTTATTACCAGCAGCTGACGGGAGTCGAGAGAATAATGAAGGACCCTTTTCGGTGCCTTCCCGAATAGCTCGACGAATATTGGCCAAGTTTGCCAATCGTATTTTCACTTTCCATTCGAATAAATATCTATATACTGGCCTGTGGTTGCTATGTGTGTATGTGTGTGTGTGTGTATGTGTTGTATATATATATATATATTTATATTGAAAATCGTCTCCGTAAAAGGACGTTCTTTCGAAACTATGTCGAGAACGGTTATATATTTTTTCGTTAGATTTCGTGGTTAGAATAGGAGTATACGTATCTAAAACATTTTTCTACGATCGACATAACGTTACAACTATATCGTAAAATAACGATCGTAAACAAAAAAAAATTCGATCTCCTTTCTCGAAAGGAAGGAAATTTCTTGGAAAGAAAATATTATTCATGCGATCGAAATAACGATGACGCACCTCGATTACCAAGAAAAGAACGTGGGAGGACGTTAACGACGAAAACTAAAAGCTATTTATTGGAAAATATTTCATTTCGGTGCTTCTCCAAAAGTAGAAAGAAAGAAAGAAAGAAAGAAAGAAAGAGAAAAAAAAATTCGTTCGAAAAACGCGGCCATTGTTAAGAGGAATAAGAGGAGTAAGGGGTTGAACAAGGACGAAAGACGATATTTATTCGGCGTAGCGAGCAAATGAAAAAGAAAAACAAATGGAAAGAGAGAGAAAGAGAAAGAGAAAGAGAGATATAGAAGGGATGAAGAGGATCCAAGGATTGCCATTTTCGTGAAGTAAATACATAGTCAACGATAGGTAAGAGAAGAGATAGGCGAAGAGAGAAAAGAGTAAGAGGAAAGGTTGCTAGGTAAAAAAGCAAGTCCGATAGACAGCGCAATTGTGGCGCAGTGCCGTCATTATCTCGCTTTTTTCTACCCTCGTTGCTCCATCCTCCTCTCGTCGCTTTCCTTTTCTCTCTATGTCGATGCAAACATGGCAAAGAGAGACAGAGAGAGAGAGAGAGAGAGAGAGAAGGAAAAAGAGAAAAGTTGTAAGCGCGTGGACGAGCAAGGAAAAGAGAGAAAGATAGAGATGGATGGTGGTAAAGAGAGAGAGAAACACAGTGTGCAAATTAGTAGCGATCCATTGCTGGCAAACCAGCGATTTTCTACTTGTCTACTAACGTCGAACGAAAAAGAAAGACAGAGAGAGAGAGAGAGAGAGAGAGAGAGAGATAAAAGGGAAAACTGGAAAAGGGAAAATTCGTAGGGCGGATACGATTGATCGACGCAAACATCGAGAATAAGCGATAGTGCTATTCCAAGGGGTGCCATTCACGATTTTCCTAGTGGAAATTTGAATGGGTCTCGAGTTGAAAATTTACACTGAAAAGAGATTTAACATCGTCAAATATAACGAAGAATCAGACGGCAGTATTAAAAGATTCGACGAAGAGGAACAAAATATGATACTGTCCAGATACGAATCAAATATGAATCGTAATTACGAATTCGTATTTGTTGTTTTTTTTTTCTTTTTTTTATTCGTATCCCGTCGAGACGAGAGAATGATTTCTTTATAAGTTAAACTCGTTTTAAACCGAAGTGAAACGGTCGATGTGAACGACCACCAACCAAATTTGTCCTACGAAATTGTTTTCTTTTTACGCGCGAACGTAAAATTCCAGCATCTAGCAGGAACGTTTGCGAGAGAGAAAGAAAGAGAGAGAAAGAGAGAGAGCTCGACGTTAAAACTACGAAAGAAAACTGCGTAAAATGTTAGAACGACGTTACAACATCCATTTGTAATGTTCCGGAGCAATTTTGCACCCGTATTAAACGTATACGAGATCTACGAGCTATCCGTATATTCCATGCTAGATTACGCCATTAAAGGGATGACATTAATTATCCCGGGTATAACGAGTCGTCAAAGCGATCGTAGACCTTTTACGAAGAAGCTAAAAAATTGAAATTTCATATATTCTTCTTCTTCTTCTTCTTCTTCTTCCTTTTTTCTTCTTCTTTCTTTCTTTCCTTTTTTTTTTTTATTTCTTCCTTTTATTCCTTTTTTTACTGCAGTCGAAAGCGCGAGGGCAAAGCTTCCGTTAAATTAAAAGTACACAAATATCTTTTTATATTCCATAGAAAGACGTGAATTTCTAGGGGGAAAAAAAAAAAGAAAAAAAAAGGAAAAGACAAAAAAGAAAGGATCGAGCGCTCCGTCGATCGCAACGATTATTACTTTTCATGATATAACGCACGGTGACACTTATTTTTCCAGGATTATCGTTTTTCCTATGTGTTCGTAAACAACACATCGATTCGTGCGTATATTCGTATATATATATTCGTTCTTGTTCTTTCACTTTTTACATCTGCTTTCTTACATTTCATAGATCGACTATAAAACGAAAGCTCGCAGTTCATCTTTCCTCCTCCTTCTTTTTCTTCTTCTTCTTCTTCTTCTTCTTCTTCTTCGTTTTATTCTTCATCCATGATGTCTCTTCCATATTCAATTACACGGCCACGATAATCGGAAGTTCGAGAAAGCATTTAGTGGGCGTCACCTTCCTCTCTTACATAGCCACGGCCACTTCCTGCTGTTTTACAAGTTGACGACGACCCTACGACAAGGAGTACTTAACCAGGCCACCAACGGAGTTAATTTATCGCCACGATTTGCCGCGGTATCGTTCGCGTTTAAAAGCCATTCTCCTCTTACTTGGCTTTTATGGTCAGAGAGCCATGCTTCTTCTTTTTCTTATTCTTATACTTTTTCCACTTTCATCCGGAACTTCCATTAACGTAGGTGAAACAACGTTTTGGAAACTCGCAACATAACGTGACGATCTTGATAAAATATTAGAAAGAGAAGAAAAAAAGAAATGGAAAAAGGAAAAAGGAAGAAAGAAAGAAAAAGAAAGATAAAATAAAATACTTAAATCTTGTTAAACTATATAATATAATATTATGCACTAACTATAAATCTTTGATAAATTTTATCTGATAAATCATACACACACACAAATTATTATTATTATTATTATTATTATTATTATTATTATTATTATTATTATTATTATTATAGCACACACACACACACATGTACTTCTTCGTTTATATATATATATATTTAAACACTATATATATATATATATATATACATACATACATATATATATTAAGCATTATATATATATAGCAATATATATTTATACATACACATACTTTTTCATTCATATATATATATATATATATATATATATATATGTATGTATGTATGTATGTTTGTATGTATATATGTGCTAATATGTAAAAGGTTAGCTTTGAAAGAAATAACCAGCTTCGGTTTTAAACCGTCTGCCACTCAGTCCGAGTCTTTCAGCGTCAAAATGGAAACTAATTGCTGGAAATTGTACAGGAAACACAGACCAGGTACTAGCTAGACGGTCGTTCGTTCGTTGGCACGTTATCCAAGACACGCGACTCTCGCGTAACTCTACCTCTCGACCCGACCCAAGCTCTACGTGCTATTACTAGTACTGTTACTACTGTTACTGCTGCTGCTACTGGTGCTGCTGCTGCTGCTACTACTGCTGTTACTGTTACTGCAAGTTCATTACGCGTTTCCATCGCTTCGTTTTCTCTCCGCACTCTCGCCTTTACGTTGGATTTAATTCGTTTCTATCCTTTGAGAGTTGGCTTCTCTATTCTCTATTTCTCTTTTGCTTTCGCTTTTCTTTAAGAGAATGCATTGAGCTAAACCGTTTAAATACTCTCACTAGACCGTTTCCTCAAAGTCCTTATTTTCAAGGTACAAGCGAACTTACATACAAGTTACGCTGCTAAGTCAATAACGACGTAGAAAATGGCGATGGAAAGAAAAACTTCTTTTTTTTTTTATAGAAAAAGAAAGAAAGAAGAAAAGGAGGAGAATAAAAAGGAAAGAAAAGACAAAATATGGAAAACGAAGCAAATAACGTAACAATTTTACATCGAACATTTCGTTTTGATCGTTTTACTCCGAGAACCATAGAATAAAGTGTTACTTCATCTGGAAATAGTTATCGACTCACTCTGCATATTCGGATACGTATGTCTGCGTGCGTGCGTGCCTCTATGTGTGTGTATACATATATATGTATATATATGTACTCTTCTGTCAATCTCTTATGAAAAGCACGTACACCTATATACACACACACACACACGGACACGAACGAAGCTTACGCGAGCTTTGTTCCACAGGGAGAAAAATCCGTGCGGCTTGCTTTCACGCTTTTACGCCGAAATCTACGAGCTGGTATTTCGTTTTCCGGCAGAAGCAACGACGTTTTACAGTAGGCTCTTTCTATTTCTCTCTCTCTCTCTCTCTCTCTTTCTCTCTCCATCTCTATCTCTTTTTTTCTAGCCAAAACCTTTTGTTTTTACCGACGTTGTATTTCTTTACGAACGAACGAGTCTGACAGCTACCATTTCGATTTTTAAAAACGACGACGAAGATCATTCTCTATTGCTCTCTTTCTCTTTCTTTTTCTATGTCTATCTCTATCTCTATGTCTCTCTCTCTCTCTCTCTCTCTCCCCTCTCCTTCCTCTTTTTTTGTCCAATGTCGATCGACCGTGAATTATTAATATCACTCTACCGATATTTAAACTCGCTGTCAGCGGGCTTGTCAAATAGCGGCTAAGCATCTACCTATATGCACGACGTCGATCTGTCGTTCGATGAATAATTCATAAGGATTTTATATTTAATCGATATACCACCACCTGTCAGGTCGAGGTCAGTCGTTTTTTCTCCAAATTCTACGAAGTGCCGGCTGTTTCGATTGAAAAAGAAAGAGAGAGGTAGACAGAGAAAAAAAAGAGAGAGAGAGAGAGGGAAAAAAATATCATACAAATTGTTTGCATCTTTTATAAATGCCGTAAGGTACGATCTTATTTTTAAAATATCACGAAAATTCTTTTAGATCGTCTCCAGACGTTCTTTGATCGAAACGATCGTTTTTATTGTGGAAATGAATTTCTTACGAATGAATCGTTGGCGTGATTTACAAATAAAATTCTAACTTTATACGGAAACAAACGTTGTTGATTTTATTGTCTGTCTGTCTGTCTGTCTGTCTGTCTGTCTGTCTGCTGTCTCTCTCTCTTTCTCTCTTTTTCATTCTCTCTCTTTCTATCTTTCTAATTTAATTTCAAAGGGCCGACGACGAGATCCCTTCTTGCCACTGCTAATATCATGCAAAAATCGCAACGAGCTACGAAGGGACTTTTTTGCATAATAAAATTAATTACGATGTAAATCTTTAGCTCCCCGTCGAAGGCGATAATAAATTAAACGATCGAGAGGTTCGTATCTACCAGTTTTACAAGAAGGTGGTAGAGAAGCGCTCAAATTCTCACGCTTTTTCCTACAACGGAAGGAGAGAGGAACCGAGAAATAAAATTAAAAGAAAAAGAAACAGAAAGAGAAGAAGAAGAAGAAGAAGAAGAAGAAGGATAAAAAGAAAAATGGCCACGTCAATTCAGAATTCATGAAATACGCGACGACAAAATCCACAAACTTTCTTTCTTATTTTATTTTTCTTCTTCCTCCTTCTTGTTTTTACTTTAAAATACTTTAATTCTTACTATAAAAAAAAAAAGAATTGATCGCTATCATCCTGATGAAATTCGCAATCCGTGTTTCAAATTTTCAAATTTGAACGTACAAATTTCCGCGTACGAATCGCAAGAGTCACTTCGCTTAAACGAATTTTTCGAAAACTTAGCGATAGTATAACTGATTATATCTGAAATAAAAACAAAGAAGAGAATATGCGACTTGTCCGAACAATCGTGCGCCATTAGTCGTACGATTCTTAATTATATATTTCTGAAATAAAAACGAAAAAAAATCGTACGACGTTGCAAACATTTCGGTCGAACGAGTCCTAATTGTTAAAAGAAAAAAGAATAAAAAATTAAATCAATAAAAAAAACAGAAAAAAAAACAAAAAAGATTGCATAAAAAAAAAGAGAGAGAGAGAGAGAAAAATATTTGGATACATCATGAATCGATACATTCATAGAACGAAACGATGACGATGATTTAAGTAGTTTAAGTTTAAGTAGTTTAATGATAGTTCCACTTTCTCGAGCTATAACGAGGTTTCAAACATTACATCTTCTAGACCGATGATCAATGTACGTTCGGTCAAGATAGGATCGAGTATTATTTGTTATCTGTATCGACGGAACTCTCATCGGTAATTTCAAATGGATCGATCTCGTTCGGTTAGCTCGAACGGTATACCGGCCGACCGGCTATCATCAACGTGTCATATTCACGTGCGGAACGGACACGGAATATCGCTCTCATTGTTCAATTTCTCGCGTCAATATCCAGCAATTTTTACTTTTTTCGCTGCTGGTGACATCCGTTGGAACGTCGCCATCATCCCCTCTCTCTCTCTCTCTGTCTCTCTGTGTCTTTCTCTTTCTGTCTTTCTCTCTCTCTGTGTCTCCCTCTTTCTCTCTTCGATAATCGAAACGTCGTCTTTTCGAGGCCTAATCTAAATATTCCTGGTCCTTTGATCTCCCTAAACAATTCCCTGTCGTATCCACGTAGATAGGTTAGTCGATGAGATACAAGCGATCTTAAAATAAACTACCTTTCTTAATTTCACCAAGTAAAACGAACAAAATTTGCTTAAGCTCTCCGTTGAAAATTTTCACAACTTTCTGGGACAATATCAACTCGAAAAACTTACTAAAAGAGAAAGAAGAAATAGAAAATTTCTTAAATTCTTATCATAGAATCGTGAAAGTTCCAAGCACAAAAATTTACTAGGTTTTTCTAACGGAAAAAAAAAGAAAAGAAAAGAAAAGAAAAGAAAAGAAAAGAAAAGAGAAAGGAAAAAAGAAAGAAGAAAGGAAAAGAAGGAAAAAAGAAAACAAAACGAAAAAAAAACAAAACAAAACAAAAATTCTCCAATTCATTCCTCGATGCTTTCTTTTGCTTTCTCTTCTTTTTCTCTTTTCTTTTTTTTTTTTTCATTCTATCCCTTCCTCATCTCTTTTTTTTTTCTTTTCTTTCATATAAGATATATAAAAAAGCTTGTCACATGTTTGCCACTCGATTAATCATAATACCGTTCCCTATTGTCGTAAGAAGAAAAGAAAAGAATCTCCACGTTCGTAAAGTGTAAATTTTATCGATGTTCGACTATGACGACGATGAGACGATGGTGATTGCGATGGCAATGGATCGAGCGAACGAGTTGACGAGCGCGTGTCGCCGTCATGTTCTCGCGAAGCTACACGCGCGTGACCCGGATACTGGATGGCATTACCCCATTGTTCGTAGCTGAAGTATCTATCAAACCATTTTTCATCCCCCTACCGTGCTTGACGGCAATGACTCGTGTATGTATATATGTATGTATATATATGTGTGTGATCCACCACTACCTCCCACCTCTCTATTCATCTTGTTCTCTCTCTACCCCTCTCTCTCTCTCTCTCTCTATCTCTCTATCTCTCTCTCTCTTTGTCTCTCTCTTTGTCTCTCTCTCTCTCTCTCTCTCTCTCTCGTTATAATTGCGTTCGATCCTCGATCGAACCAGCACTTCCAGTACCCATTTTAATCTCTCTGGTAATTACTCTAGGAACGGGCTAGACAATTTGATGTATCCAACATCGATACGTGAAAATAGATTACCAGTGACTGCGTGCAAAAGATAGAATCGATCGTTCATTTTCCTTTATATTATTTTGATCGTCCACGAGAACTTTAATTATACCATTAAAAAAGATACATTATTTCTGATAATTTCTCGACAAAATTGAACAATAGGCGGACCGTTTGGAAATATATTTTGTAAATGGGACGAAAGGTTTGTAAACGAAAGAGAGAGGAAGAGAGGAAAGAGAAAGAGAGAAAGAGGGAGTAGAGTAGACTGAGAGAGAGAGAGAGAGAGAGAGAGAGAGAGAGAAAAAAGGTAAATGTTTAAATGCACAGATAGGCCGTGCTCGTAACAGCCATTAATGGAATTTCGACGTGTGTACGTGTAATTCGGGTACAATAACGGTAACGGTAACGACAATGCCAACGATAACGCTAGGCAATCAAGAACAATCTTTATTTTCGACGGTAGCTCATATCGCCATCGTGGCTCTTCAGACGAGTAGGAAAAAGAAAAAAGAAAAAAAAAAAAATACGTAGCTGGCCGTTACTACAAACTGTCGCGCGTTTTCCCGTGCTGTCGTGTGTTTTTATCGGCCAGTTAAAAGCTAGAGAGACAGAAAGAGAGAAAAGAGAGAGAGAAAGTAGAATAGCTCGTTGTTATGGAAGAATGAAATGCTACGGTGTCGACTAAAGCTTTAAAATTTTATACATCCAATACTTTGCTAAGATCCAATCTTATTAATTATTTCTAACGAAATAAAGAGAGAAAAAGAGAAAGAGAGAGAGAGAGAGAGAGAATATTTTTACACTTTGGAACGTGATAATAACGTCTAAGAATATTAAATTATAAATCGATACTCATTTGATTCATGAAATATTAAATGATCATAAATTAATTCTTTCTACGATATGTTTTTACTCGGAATTTGCATGAATTTTTCATGAATGTCGAAAAATTTATGATCGCTAAGTAACGTCCACAGCTCACAGTCAACACAGATAATTCTTTTAATCTTTCATTTGCGAAAGATTTCCTCTTAAAAATATAAGAAACGTAACGTATCGTTTATAAAATTTGATTAAACTATTTCCCTTAATCGTACGTCATTTTTGCAATCATTACCACCTTCTTTTACTTTCATGTAATATCAAACAATAATACAAACTTTCGATCGAATTTAATATTCCTTCTCTCATTCGTTCCTAAAATAAATAACAATGAAGGCATGAAATTTTATCTGTGATATAACGTAAACGTTGTCTTTTCATACAATAACCTTTAATAATTAAGAAAGGTTAAAATGTTTCAAAGTCCGACAAAAAAAAAAAAAAAAAAAGAAAAGAAGAAAAAATATGAAAATGAATAAAAAAATAAATTGAAGTAGTATGGGTTACTATTATCCGCTACATGAACGTTCCTCTTTTCTTTCCTTTTCTTTTCTCTCTTTCTTTCTTTAACTTTCTTTTCTTGCCTTTCACTTTTTTTTTCTTCTTTTCTTCTTCTTTTTGAAAAGAAACTTCTTCCATGAAGTGACATTCCAGTCTCAGTTTCTTCCTCCTCTCTTTCTCTCCTCGTGGAGTAAGATCGTGGTCTCTCGATGGAGACCGGAACAACGTTCTACCTAGTGAACTAGACAGTGTGAAAGAGAAGCTTCTTGTCCATTGAACTGCCTGTTCAGAAATTCCGTAACGTCTTCTTCGTTCAGATAGTAACTTCTGCCACGAAGTTCGTTACTTCGTCTATGCTTCCATCCGTCGTTTTCCATCCAGCGCGATGTCGTTTCCTCACGAAAGCAGCAAAAAGTAATCTTGTAAAAACGTACTTCTACTACTACTTGTTCGTCTTCTTCTTATTCGTTGAAAGTAGAAGGGAGAACAGAGAACATAGGTCTCGAAGAGAGAGAGAGAGAGAGAGAGAGAGAGAGAGAGAGAGAGAGAGAGAGAGAGAGAGAGGGGAGTGTCACGATAAGCTCGAAACGTTGCCGTTATCTGAGTAACGAGTTACGCGTGCTATGCACTACAGCCTTCGCCTTAATTATTCTTCGGTAAAAGCTCGGCTAGGAGAGAGCATAGGTAACACGATGTATAGCCAACGACACCTACCTATCGTCGAGAGCGATGCTAATTCGAGTATCCAAGAGTGAGGAGGACAAGCTTATCTCTCTATGATCTTAAACACGCGATGGCGATTTTCTCTCTCTTTCTCTCGCACGCACTCTCTTTTCTCTCTCTTTTTTCTTTTCTAAAGGAACCTTGTATTCGAAGTCTCTCTCTCTCTCTCTCTCTCTCTTCTTCTTCTTCCTCTTTCTCTCTCTTTCTTTCTTTCTATCTCGTTTTTCTTTCTCTTTCTCATTCTTATACATATACCCACATAAAAATACACGTTTTATGGGGAAATAAGAGAAGTCGAAGAAGAGAGAAGGTTGGAAAGGTAACGTGTCTTATCTGTGACGTGGCAAGAGAACATGTACAGCTCTTGAGTGACTTTGAAAAATTGTCTGTGAAGTTCCAGAAAAGGAAATAGAGGGGTGGCAGAGGAAGAAAGAGGGAAATAAGCTTCGGTTCCTTTTAGAACGAGAGATCTCAAGGTGTAATAAAATTGTTATCAAGGCGATAACGCGTTTGGACCACCCGCAGGGCTGCTGGTGCTGAAAGTAGCGATGGTGGTGGTGCTGTTGGCTTCTGCTATGTCGCCATCACCAGCGCCACCACCAGCACGTTGGAAGAGTCGTTACGCTTATGCCGGATTTGCATATGAAGATTGGCCTTCGCTCGTAATCGCAGCCACCATCGTCGTTCTTCTGCGTTCCTCTTCCTTTCCTCTTCTCACCAAGTAAAGGTTCTCGAATTTATCGGATAATAAAAGTAAATTACGCCGACGACAGTTTGCATTTATATCTCCGCTTTCAGATTCCACCGATATCGAGCCTCCTTCTCCTTCTTCTTCTTTTTCTTCTTTTTCTTCTTCTTTTTTTTCTTCTTGTTCTTGTTCTTGTTCTTGTTCTTGTTCTTCTTGTTCTTGTTCTCTCTTTCTCTCCTTAGTCAAACTCTGCCAATTCATTTCCTTGAATATTTCCTCTTTCTTCTCTCTATCTCTCCCTTGTTTTATCTCTTTTTGATTATTATTATCTTCTTTTTGATTATTATAATCGCAGTTTCATTTGAAACCATTTCTATTTGTTATCGTACAATATTATCCTATAGGATTTATCGAATTATTAACGATAGACGGATCGTACCTGTTAAAATTCATCGATAAAAGTAAGAATGAGAAATTTGTTAAACCCTTCCTAAGTCAAATCTTTTTTTCTTTTTTTTTTTTTTTATTCGTGTCCAAACAATATTACGTAATGTAGAATTTATACTATAATAATTTATATACTTGGCAAACATTAATCTACGGATAGAAACTAATAATTCATTTTTTGACGAAGACCGTGTTACGTCAAAATTACATGACGTTATAGAATCACTCGTTAATACTAGATTTATGGAATCAATCAATTCGATGGATTTCAAAGTTCATATTTAATGTTAGAGAAATCATAATCATTCTTTTAGCAATTAATATTGACTTTGATCGATTTAATAAAACGAACTAATGTTGATTGATATAATAATTTTTTTAACGTACTCATCGATACGATAACTCATTTAAACTACGCTACACAATCGATCTATTTACACGAATTTAGCTTATTATTACATACAAAATAAAAAAAAAAAAAAAGAAAAGAAAAAGAAAAAAAAATACAAAGTTACAAATTTATCAATTACGGAGATCATAATTATTTCGTTTTTAACAATGTACATTAACTTTGATTGACATAATACGAAGAAATGTTATAAAAACGAAACGATCATATTTCTTAACTAACCCAAATCAATACGAATTTCATTAGCATAAATTTCAAACAAGATGTATATAAATTTAGCGTATTATTATACGGAAAATAAAATAAAAAGAAAATATATATACACAAAACACATATAACACACAAAGTTGAGATGTATATGAATTTAGCTATATCATGTATATTATTTATTATTATACAGAAAATAAAATAAAATAAAAAGAAAAAATATATATATATATAAAGTTAAGAATCAACAGATTGACAAAAAAGAGAAAGATATTTGAACTAGGATAGATCGAACGAATCATGCGATTTAACTCGTTTTACTTAAAATAAATCTTCATTCTATGCTTTCAACCAGTATTACCAAAGATTAACACACAAAGTTAAGATGTATATGAATTTAGCTATATCATGTATATTATTTATTATTATACAGAAAATAAAATAAAATAAAAAGAAAAGAAAATATATATATATATATAAAGTTAAGAATCAACAGATTGACAAAAAAGAGAAAGATATTTGAAGCAGGATAGATCGAACGAATCATGCGATTTAACTAGTCTTACTTAAAATAAATCTTCATTCTATACTTTCAACCAGTATCACCAAAGACTAACACACAAAGTTAAGATGTATATGAATTTAGCTATATCATGTATATTATTTATTATTATACACAAAATAAAATAAAATAAAAAGAAAAGAAAATATATATATAAAGTTAAGAATCAACAGATTGACAAAAAAGAGAAACATATTTGAAGCAGGATAGATCGAACGAATCATGCGATTTAACTCGTCTTACTTAAAGTAAATCTTTATTCTGTGCTTTCAGCCAGTATCACCAGAGACTCTTACATCAGACACTATAGCCCAGCGTGGTACGATACTGCGGCGCTGAGGGAACATCGAGCAAGAAGTCGTCGTGACACTTCGGCTTCCAGTCGACCAAAGGACGCAACGTTGAATCTACGTCTTCGCGCTCTCGACAGGTTCGTAAAACGACATGGTCCTCGACACGGTATTACTCCTAACGGCGTTTCTTCTCTCACTTTCTATGCACCTATGTGTTACGTAAGATGAACGTGTACGTTGTGATTCCACGTTCCTCGCACGTTTCGCGCGTCTTTCAACAGTCCGCCATGAGATTTTTCGTCGACCGTTAGAAACGAACGTGACGACGCTCATTCGACGAATCTCATGACTTCAAAAAAAGACATTTCTTTTCGTCTAAGCCATCGAATCGAACGAAAGGTATATTGGTTGATACTGAACTTAATTAAAGGGAGAAAATTACGTTGATACATGCTCCAAGAACAATACGTAGGACACTCGATTTAACTCTTTTCGAATCAATTTTCTTCTTATTAAAAAAAAATATATATATATTACATTTACGATATTATATTATATGAGATCAATAATATGACATATATAATTAACAAGGATTAATCCAACGATCATTAATTTTGTACGAACGGACTGATTAATGAATTAATCGTTGCAACAAATTAAAACACTCGAGTATATGGATGTAAAATTAACGGTAACATAACAGTAACATACATAATAATAAATTGAAAAATCTAAAAAAAAAAAATAAAAAATAATAAATAAAACAAAAACTATCTTCGTTTTGATCATTGAGCAACGAGTGATCATTACCTCAAAAAAAAAAGAAAAAAAAAAGAAAAAAGAAAAAGAGAAAAAGAGCAAAAATAAAAATCCACCCAAATAAAAAAGAATAGAGTCGATAACATTGGGGAAGATAGTCAAAAAAAAAAAAAAAAGAAAAAAAATTTGTCAACGATTTATCATAGATCGAATCTATACAATCCCAATGCATATGTAACTTGCAGCAATAATAACAGTGACATGGGATACATTAAATATTGGCAACTGTAACGAAATCTGGCAGATGATCGAAAGTGTTCATCATCAACGAATGGCCCCGAGGTGTAACGAGTAACCGCGATATGAACGTTAATCCGTGCTAACACGGTCGTTGTGATCAACGTTTGACAAGGCATCGATAAGCTTCCATCCTCTCGATCTGTCGCTGTTGCTATCATCCAAAAGGCCTTGCGAGACGAGCTGACTCGACGCATCCCATTGCGAGTAGCGCAATATGTCGATATAGCCTCGGTTATGTTGTGTTGTGCCATTGACATCAGATCTATAAATCTCGACGTTACATTCACGGAAATCGCATACACGTCATTTACGGACCAATGCCCGATGTCAGCGCGATGTATTCTGCTTGTGAGAATCATCTCTGTCTATCTGTCTATCTGTCTATCTCTTTCTATTTTTTTCCTCTATCTATTTCTCTCACTCTATCTTTTGGATGTCTCTGTTTTTCTCTGTTTTACTCCGTCTCTAAAATCTCTTCGTTTCTACACCTTTCTCTCTTTCTCTCGGATGACAAGATCGTTTGATCTATCTTCTAGCTATTTTGTTAATCAAGATAGGTAATTATTATAAGATGAGATATATAGTAAATATAAATGTGTATATATCAGTGATACGATATATAATAAAATTCTTTTATAATTCGAGTAAATTCATATAACACTGTCTATCTATCTATCTCTTTTACTCTTTCTCTGTCTTACTCTGTCCTACTCCGTCTCTAAAATCTCTTCGTTTCTACAGCTTTCTCTCTTTCTCTCGGATGACAAGATCGTTTGATCTATCTTCTAGCTATTTTCTTAATCGAGATAGGTAATTATTATAAGATGAGATATATAGTAAATATAAATATATATCGATGATGTGATATATAATAAAATTCTCTTATAATTTGTGCAAATTTATATAATACGACGAGAAAACTGTGACTTGTTTTCGTGTAACAAGTTATATCGATATTCCATTTAACTTGATCATCTTAAATATATATATTTTGTGTATATACGTACATGTGTGTGTGTGTGTGTATAAAGTAAAAAAAAGAAAAATTTTATTTCTGCATAAATTGTCTGTCAAATTTTTCAATAATCCTTTTGTTATAACAATTTCACATTTTCCTTTAATTATGACCTCTGCTATATAAAAACAAATTTTAAGATAATTCGAAATTTAGACTTTATAGTAAATCATTCCACCTTTCGTAAATATGTGTTTCCAAATGCAAATAAACATATTTCATATTCATATAGATCATGTAGTAACTCGTATAACATGGATTCATACAACGCCATAAGTATTTACGGGTTATTCTATCGGATTGATTCATAAATAAATGTCGTTTCATTATAATAAACTTCTATTCTACGATATTATCCAAGAAAATTTTATAACAAACAAGCGATTCTTGTATATTCGTGACTTTTGTAAAAAAAAAAAAGAAAATACTTAAAGATTTTATAAAATATGAAGAACCTAAAGATATTGATCTATTTATAGTTTTTGGGTGTAAGAAACTGATTTAGTTAGGTATTGAGTTTAGGAAAACTCATTTAGTAGATTAAATAATCAGATGAAATATAAATAATTTTATCATTACGTACTAAAGTTAGTGTAACGAGCTACAATATTCATTGAATTTTATGTACCTGTCTTAACGATAGACAACGACATTCGCCAAACTTTATATGGTTGTCTCAGCGATGGAGAAGTTATTAATGCAAAGATTAAAAATGAATGATTTTATAATTATATATCATGAGCATCCTTCGCTCGTTAAAGAGGATTGAGGGTATAAAAAATTTTTCCTATAACAACTATTCAAGTACCATATTGTCGGGATAACTACCGCTACTTTTTTCATAGTTGAGTATTAGCGTACTATATTATAAGGGTTATATTCCAGCGTTAAGAAAGCCATATGAAATTCGACGAATATCGTACAGTGCATTGCAAAGTTCATTGACCTTTCGCTAAGAGAGCCGTGTATGAAATTCGGTGAATATCGTATCGGTAAATTACAAAGTTCACTAACTATATAAAATATATAAAATAAAAAAAAAACATTATATCGGATTATATCAAACTCCACGAATGAATTTAATCAAAATCGAGAGCTAATAAAATAATATTCTCATAATCGAAAATGATAGATTGACTTAGTTTTGTCAAAATCCATCTGCCCGTTTTTAAGACAAAATTGACGAAATGTATAAATATATGAATATAAAATAATGATTTAATTTAATAATATAGGATTCATAGTCGTTATTATAATATGATTATTAAATATTTATTAGTATTATTCAATTATTATTATTATCATCATTATTACTCTTATTTATCATGTTCTTTTCGTTTCAATATCCTTTCTATATCGAAATAAATAGATCCTACTTTTTGTCTTATCTCCCATTCTCATTTACCCAGGAAATCACGATCGATAGAACACGAATTTCGAGGACGACCCTCAAGGCGACTTTTCTCTTTCGTACGACGACCTAAGCAATCTGAATTCACGAGGCAAGACGTCATCCTCCGTAGCCCTTTTGCGTGAACGTGTGCGTATGTATGTATGTATGTATGTATGTATGTATGTGTATGTATAAGCACTGTGCACGATGTATAAATGAGGTCGAGCGAAGTCATCGAAGTCGAAATACGGTACCTTAGGGATAGAAAAGAGAAAAAGAAAAAACAAGAGAGAAAGCGAGAGAAACAGAAAGAGAGAGAGAGACAGATAGACAGAGAGAGAAACAGAGAGAGAGAGAGAGAGAATCGTCCTTTTCGAGTAGTAAATTATCGTTGAAATACGAGAGGTGCCGTGTTGGGACACGTATTTTAAGTGGGAAAAGGGAAGAAAAATGTCGACCTTCGGCACGCAAAAAAGCGAATCGCGTATGTATTGTGAGTGTCCTTCGTGTATCGATCCTTCAAAATGAATTGCTCTCACTCTTTCGAACGAATTACCACGGCGTATGTTAAGTTTGCTCGCGCGAGTGTCAATCACGTCACGTGACTCCCCATTCGAAAAGAGACGAGGGAGGGTGTTTGACTGGGAAGGTAATTAATCGTAAAGCTTGGCACGAATTCGCTTCGATTGCTTCTCTACCCTCGTCGACGAGCTATTCTTTTCTTTTATCTTTTTCTCTTTTTATTTATTTTTATTTATATATTTATTTATTTATTTATTTATTTATTTATTTATTTACTTTTGTATATCTTTCTCTTTTCATTCTTTTTTTTCATTCTATTCTACACGGAGCGAACTCAGAAGGCGAAGTCTGTTAATATTTATTTTCGGTAAAAAATCGCGATGAATTCTTCATCACGAAAATAATTTAATTCGACCGATCATTCTATTTATATTTATAGTTCGTTTCTATGTCCTAGAAAAGTTCCAATCGATCTACGTCATCCGACGAATTAAAACGGAATGTTATTTCTTTCTTTTTTGCTCCTTCCGACAATTCTGTTCTAAAAAAAATATATACCTCGCGATGTGGGAACGACGAGTGGTATTTTTTCAGTTGCACGTTTTTGTTCCTTTCTCTCTCTCTCTTTCTCTTTCTTTCTCTCATTCACTCTTCTTCATATCGAACCACTCGTACAAAATTGCTTACGTTCGAGACATCGATGAGCGACTTGCGATTTTCCCTATATGAAACTACTTTTTTCTTTTGAAAAGATTCGAAGCTTACCTCAGGCCACTTCTCGTTACCGTTATTATTACCGACGATGCGATTTAATTGGATCGTGCGCTAATGAGTTCCTTCCGGTAATAATCGGTTGCTTTCTCTCTCTCTCTCTCTCTCTCTCTCTCTCTCTCTCTCTCTCTCTCTCTGCTTCCTTTTCTCATCATAGATTTTCGAAATAAACGATGCGATTACTACACCGAGAATTCTTCAACACGGCGGTCGGCTCGCAATTAAGCCGAAGATCTACGATAAACCCGAAGCAATTAGTCGAACGATTATAGTAATTCGAAGATCGACTGAACGACGACTAAACTACAATGAAATATTTCAATGAGAAATTATTTCTATTTTTAATTCTATCTTTTTATCCATTTCTATCTCTATCTCTCTCTCTCTCTCTCTCTCTCTCTCTTTCTCATTCTCTCTGTTCAACGAGAGACACGTCTATCAGAGTGATCTATTGTCGGACCCTGGAGAGACCTTCGAAATCAATTCAACTCAATTACATAGCCTAGGAGTGGATAGTACCTGTATATATCTATGTGTACGTACTTACGTATACATATACATAAATACATGTAATGCCACTTTGAACGTAACTCATGAATATCTTTTATTTTCATTGACGATCGAAAAAGATTTGCTTTAGAAAATTTCGTTGATTCTTCGTTGATATAAGATTCATTTTTTTTTTTTCAAAGTAATTATCGATGAATAGAATAATAATAATGTGTTTGAATACACGTATTAGACTCGTGCACATTTTAGCTGTCTCCTTCCTGATTGTATTACAATCCGTAAACGATGTTGTCGCGGCCGCAAAGCATTACTCGTGCGACTAATCTCATTTCACGATACCACGTTTCACGTTCCATGTGTCGACTAATCGTGTTCACGAGTATGAGAGAGAGAGAGAGAGAGAGAGAGAGACAGAGACAGAGAGAGAGAGAGAGAGTGCGTGTGTGTGAGAGAAAGAAAGATAGAGAGGTAGACCAATAAAAAGGATAACACGTGAAAGAAACATTTCTTAAAATCACGCGAGAAAATCAATGAGATCTATCAACGAAATACTTTTCAAGATTTAAACTAATAAAAACAAACAGAGAGAGAGAGAGAGAGAGAGAGAGAGAGAGAGAGAGAAATAGAACGTGAATAGTTTTGATAAAAAAAAAAATAAAAACAAAATAAAAAAGACTACGTACATGCGTACACAAAAAATCAAATGCTACTTTTTTTTTCGTCAAGCCAATACTCGTATCCGTTCATTTTCATTAAACCAATACTACGTGTCGATGTGGGGAAAACAAAAAAAAAAAAAAAGGAAAAAAGAAAAGAAAAAGAAAAAGACAAAAAAGAAACAAAATAACAAGAGATAAACCGAATACGATGGCTATGTTTCAATCGTCGATGATGATTGTTCTCGATGACAAAATATATACATATATATGTATATACACATGTATATGTACGTATATATGGTACATACCTATCTACATACCATGTATTCGTAAATACTCTCGCAGCAGATTTTCATTTCGCTTGTTTCATCGTTAGTTCGCACGCACGATCTCGAATTTGTCTCGATGCTCGTCGAACGTGAATTGGTTTTATATAGGTAACGAATAACCGAATACCGTAACGAGAGAAGTGTGAATTTTTCTCGACGTTCGCATAGGAGACTCCAAATGTTCTTTTTCATAGAGCTGGAAAACATTGGAGTGGGGGAGGGTAGGAAGGACGAAAGAAAGAAAGAAAAAAAAAAAGTAAAATAACAGGACGGTATAATAAAAAAGAAAAAAAAAAGAAATAATAATAATAATAAAAAGAATAAATAAAAAAAGCGATAAGGGTAAGGGTAAGAGATGGGAAGAAAAAGGGTGAAATTCTTTCTTTGTTCGTTAACATAATATGAAAAAATTCATTTAATAGACATCGTTCGATGCGAACGAGTTTATCGAATCGTCACGATTGACTTTAACGAAATAAAAAGAAAGGAAAAGAGAAAGAAAAAAAATAAGGAGTGGTACGAGAGAGAGAGAAAGAGAGAGAAAGAGAGAGAACACGAAGACCTTAAATTCCCACGTCGAGACCAGGCAAAAGAAGAAGGAGAAGAAGAAGACTTAACACCTAACATGCCCAGACGCCATTTGTCCGATGAAGACACACTACCTCTAATAAAGAATCGTGTCGGCGTAACGAACAATTAGCGAAGAAGCAGACGGCTCTGAAGGGAATTTCCTCGACCACGTTCGACGTTTCAATGTCGGAAGAAAATCGATATCGTCCTGAGAGAGAGAGAGAGAGAGAGAGAGAGAGAGAGAGAGAGAGAGAGGACTAACCAAGAAAAACGGACATTAACTCCCTTCTCCTTCAACTCAGACATCCCCCACCTGTATTCTAACCCCTATACACATACATACATACATACATATAGATATATACACACACACATACATAGATACATGTACATACACTTTATCCTTTTCTTCCTCTCCCCTTTATTCGGCAAGATCCTTCTTGTATTCACTTTAGGACCCTTCGTACTCATCGGAAACGATTTCCTTCAACCTCCGAAAGTAACCCTTTTCATTACGAACAAGGTTATAACGGGGAATATGGTTAAGTCTATAGTTAAATACAGTTAACTAGAACGTTAGAAATTTAAATTATTTTTTTTTAAACGTTTCTTTTAAGTCGTTCGGATATATAAATAAAAAGATATTTTCTATCTTTGTGTTAAAAACGATAATATTAAAGAGAAAGAGAGAGCGAGAGAGAGAGAGAGACATGGTAGATTCGGGTCTAGTTTTTCTTTTTCTTCACTCGACGTTGACACTAACGAGGCGTAAAAAAAAAAGTTAGTATGGAGTAGCATAGCCCGATACAAAAGGGAGATTAAAGTGAGATTAAATCGAATATGAGCAAGAGACTAAACTGAAAGAGCTTTCTCTTCTCGGTACTGGTTTCGTCTATCTAGCTCAAGCAAGATAATTCTACATTGTTATCCATCGGATTAAATATTTATTCGTTCGTCAAGCGTAATTACAAAATATCGGAGAAAAGAAGTGGGCTTATGAATGAAGGAACTTGAAAAACTATGTAGAACGAGATTCAAATAATTTTCCACGATTAGTAAGTCCTTTTTTAGTTAAAATATGATTATACGGTTATATATCTATTTATGATAATACCGATAAGATTAAAGATAGGGAAAAATAAAGATGAAGCGAGATATCGTGTAACAATTATGATAATATAATAATAATAATTAATGATAATCATAACGATGACGATAATGATTATGATGATGATGATGATAAAGATGATGATGATGATGATGATGATGATAATGATGATGATCGTAATTACGATGATGATGATGACGATAATAATGATGATGATGATGATGATGATGATGATGATGATGATGATGATGATGATGATGATGATGATGATGATGATGATGATGATGATGATAGTAGCATTGCAATAGAACAGACTCTAAATGATATTCTCTTAGGTCCATGAATATTATTTTACCAGTCTTAATTAAACCAAGCTGATAATTTTTCAGGAAACGCAAATAATAATAATAATAATAATAATAATAATAATAATAATAATAATAATAATAATAATAACGACGCGAAACCAGAGAATCCGTCATCGAGCTCGTAATTACATAGCGATTCTGCGGTAATTAATTGCGAGTAGTAGTGTCATGGCTGCGGGCGGCCTCGATATCGCCTCCGGGAAAGTCCGTGCACTTCCTAATTAACGAGACGATATTTTCCGTGGGTGCGCGGAAATGCAGCTGATATACAACGCTGACAGTTTCAGTTTCTGGAAATCGAATAGAAAATTCGTCGGCGTGATTATTGCTCGTTTTCGTGAGTCAACTAATACACATGTATCTCATCTATTCGACAATATTGTCTTATTAGAAAGTTCAACTATTTGTTGATTTTAATGAGTCACAGAAAAAGTGGGGAAATAAAATTGGAAGAAAAATGAAAAGAAAAAAAGAAAAAGAGGGGGAAAAAAAAAAGAAAAAGGAATTAGAGCTACGAAGAAACTCGAATGGCGTTTCTCATAATCAAAAGCATCGTAAAGCAATGATAAATAGAAAATATTTTGTTCGGATATGAAAACGTTTAGGAAAACGCGTGTGAGCAGAATCAATGAAAACGTGAATGTGTTTCTCGTGCGTGGCACTAATTTGATGAGAAGGGAAGCCGCCGAACTAAAGCCAGCCCTTTCACCGACAATTAACCGAAAACATCGTTCGTACGGCCTAGCCCGAGGTCATTACCGATAATTTCATTACGCTTCTACTAGCTTCGGCATAGGTACAGAGAGAGAGAGAGAAAGAGAGAGAGAAATAGAGTGAGAGAGAGAGAGAGAGAGAGAAAGAGAGACAGATAGACAGACAAACGGACAGATAAGACAGTTAATAATTGATTCTCCGTCGTCTCGACCATCTTTGCTGGCTGTGAATATAATGATAATGATAATGATAATGATAATGATAATAATAATGATAATGATAATGATAATGATGATAATATTGTAATAAGCCATACATTTGCCTTAATGAAAAGCTTTCTCTCTCTCTCTCTCTCTTTCTCTCTCTCTCTCTCTCCCCCTCTCTCTCTTTCATCTTTTTCATTCTTCTTTTATAAAGTTAACGACAGAAAAGTACAATGAATTTTCCTCTCTGACGATGAGAGGACCTCTAATGAGAGAATATTTAATTACCAAGGAAATGTTGGACGAACAGTAATATTGTTAATAACACGCCCTACAGAATATATTTATTAATAATTTCTCATCGTTTGGTTTTGAACGAATTATTTGAAATTTATCGAGAGAAACGTATGCGACGGCGTTACCTTTTGCAAATAGGTGTACGTCTCTCTTATATGTATGGGTAGGTATACCTATGGCAATTTCGAGTGAACGATATCGTATTAATTATGTTGCTAGCATAGCGATATGCTCGTGCGGCTACCCGCACGGTTCATAGATAGTCGGATTACAGACTCGCCAATATTGATTAATTGGTTATCTCTTCGTCTTCGTGCTTCCTTTACATTACCTATGAGTTATCTATCTTCCTAAATCACGAGAGCGATCCTTTCTTTTCATAAACGAAGAAAACGCCCTCCAAACGATCGCTTTATAATACCTTTCTTATCGATTAACGTTCGTCAAAGATAAAAAAAGAAAAAAAAAAAAGAAAAGAACGAATAGTTGTATCAGCCAATAAAATGGATAAATAAATAAATAATACGCCTTTTGATTGATTCTCAACAATGGCTAATTTTCATTCACAGATAGTGATAAAATAAATAAAATATTAAATGTAATATCGTTTCTCGTTGAATATTTCCTTCCGTACGAATGAAATCAAATCGGAAAGAAAGATTTAATTAATTAATATTAAATTATTAATTAATATCGATTATATTAATATCAAAATATTAATTATTAATTATTAATTCAATAGAGGAGAAAATATCATGTAAAAAAAAAAAAAAAGAAAGAAAAAAGAAAAAAAAAGAAAAAAGAAAAGACAGATAGCTCGATAATAATTCGTCATAGGTTCGAAGAATACATTTCGTATGTTTTATTTTTATTTCAGAGAGTTTAAGATGAGACTTATAAGAGACACAAGCCTTTTCCACGAAGACACAACTTTCGAAGGATCGAACGACCGAAATATTGCCTTCGATCCTTCCCACACGTACAGCGGCACGTTGGAGGGTAAGTGAACGTAAATATATATATATATGTATATGTATATATATATCTATATGTGCATACATAGAGTATAACGTTATCTTGATCCTACTCAATAACCTTTCTTTAACAATTTTACGATAAGGATTCAATAGTTTATAGGAAACAGTATAATAATTCCCCGCGATTACGATCGATAAAGTTTCCATTCGCATAAGATCGGCAGGAGGTAGAAAACTTCATCGATTATCTGCAGGATGCATACTCGTATCGAACTTTCATAAGGTCTCGTTTATAGGCTCGTTAAAATCCCACGATCCGAGGATGATGCACGCCCCGATAAAATTCAAATTTCTATTGCGAGCCACTCCTCTGTTTCGTCTCTTGAAATAACGAAAAACAAAAAAAAAGGAGAAAGATAGAAAAAGAAGGAGAGAGGAGAGAGCAGACGAGAAAGAGGAAAAAGAGAAAAAGAGAGAGAAAGAGAGAAAAAAAAACAAGAGAGAAAAAAACAAACAAATCGATTTCACGTGGGATCAGAGCCACGTGAACAGAACGATAGGCAAGTGAGGTGAAAGAGTTTGCCGATATTAAGTCACGGGTAACTCTCGTCATCGTCCAATTCGCACCCCCATCTACCTACCTACCCACCCATCCCTCATCGAACTTATTCTTTTTTTCTTTTTGCTAAAAATGCGCACGCGCACGTACATTAAACCGCAAAAGTACAAACAACCTCTTCTCCGCACGAGTATACGATCAAAGGAAAACCCGTTGCTTTCTTGCCTTTTTACTTGCTTATCCTTCTTCTATCCCCTTTCCAGTCCTCTCCAACCCCCTCTTCCTCCTTTCTCTCCTCCATTCGTCGTTGCATTCGATTTTTCCACTTTTATCCCCCAATTCCCGTACCACTCTCCTTCGATTCCTTGTTTCTCCGTTTTCCACGATTTTCCTGACCTCCGAGCTCCGTTCCTTTATATTCGTTACCATCTCACCCTCCTGCTCCTCTTCACTCCTCTTCACCCCCTCGTTTCAACCCTCTACCCTTCCCTGCCAACGATACATGCTGCTCGCATAGTGGGTTATTGGATGGTTTCCAATATGCCAGGGTTGCTACGCTCGACCACTACCGAGACCACTTTATGTCGGAGATCGCTATAACTTCTACATTTTTTACGGTTCTCGGAATTGTATCGAGAGCCAAAAAAGAAAGAATAGACGATGACGATGACAATGACGACGACGACGACGACGACGACGACGACGACGACGACGACGACGAGAACGAGGACGATAATGGCGACATGGGTAATGAGGTAACCAGTCTTTTGGCCATCTGAATTTTCGATACCGAACCAAACGTTATATGAAAAAGTATATCAGAGTCCGTTCGAATTTTCGGTAGGACAGCTAAATTTTTGCTCGGACGTGAGCGATATTACGCGAGAATGAAACTAAAAGGGTGGCAAGAGGAGATTGGGGTAGGAGAGGTATATAATCATAACCGCTGGACGATACATGTTTCTTTTTTTCTTTCTTTCTTTTTCTTTTTTTTTCTCCTTCCTCTCTTTCGATGGAAGGAGGACAAAATTTTCGAAACCGTTCGCTTCCGAATGAAGAAATAACGAAGAGACTAGGAAAATGTTTAGAAGTATCGCAACGAGTGAACGAGTATCTCTGTGTGTGTAAGAGAGAAGTACGAATTCGTCGTATTTTTGTTCGTTTAATCACCGTTATGGAAAGTATAGAACGAGGATGAGCTTTTTTATTTCTGTTTTTGTTTCTTTTTATTCTTTTTTTTTATTTTTTTTTTTTACTTCTTTTTTTCAGAGAAACTATACGAATTCGAGCGAGAAATAATGAAGAGATACTACATAGTAAAGATTTACTGTTATACGAATCAATACTCAATCAGACTCTATAATATAAAACTGGGATAGGAAAAGTGAATTTCATGGACGAGAAATAATTGAATATTTTCTTATATACATATACATACATACATATATATATATATATATATATATATATATATATATACACATTGTGTATATATGTGCGCTCGTGTGAGATTGATTTATCGATGCTTAGTCCGGCCACAATTTTTTTTTTTTTTTATTGTTGAGATATCGCGTATTGTTCGTTGGCAAGTGATGGTTTGGCGACAAAGAATTATTTGTTTTTCTAATGCAGCAGTTCCCAAACTACAATATATTCCGCGATACATCAGTTTTACGCGGAAGGTCGAAAAACATTCCGTGAGAAATTATGAAAATTAATATTATTTTATTATTTTCATATATTTTCTTTTATATAATTAAAATTTCCGAATAAATGTACGTCTTGTTTTTCTTAACTCTGATATATTTATTTACTTAATTTATTTATTTGCCGAAAGTATAAAATAATCCGGATGTACCATTAAAATTTTCAGGATTTTTGAAGTGTTTCGTCATAGAAGTTTGGGAAACGCTGTTCTAATAGATATTAATACGTTTTGCGCGCATTCGTGTATGGATGACTCTTGTGAGAAATGACCGAAAAAGCAGTAAATTTCGGAAACGCGAATAGTTAGTTAATATTTGTTTAATCTTCTTTGTCATAGTTGTTATTTTTTAAAAATATATATCTAGTTTTTCTTTTCTTTAAAATAATAAAGAGACATTAGTTTTCTGTTTTTTAAATCCACTATCCTACATACATACGTATATATACATATATATTATACACATATATATATATATATATATATATATAAAACAAAAATATACATACATACACAAATATAAAAAGATTGAAATATTTCGGTGAGGGATTAAATCGTATAAAAAAAAATTTTTCTACAAATTTGTTTGATACAAAGGGATACATCATACGGTGCCAATTTTTTTTTTTTGTTAGCAAGTCGAGTGATGGAGGAAATTTCAAAGTCGAATCCATTTTTTTTAATGGAACCATATATTTTTCTGTTCACAGTTGGTTGGCATTTATTGAGACGAATTTAACGACGTCCCATATATAACGATATACCAAGATCATTTATTATTTTCAAAAGTTATTAATTATATTTTAAATTTGTAACTTCCTAAAGAGTATAATCTTGTATCGTTGCTTGCCAGCTGTTACGCTGCATATTGTAAACGAAGGTCAAACTTCTTACGAAATAAATTTTGTTTACTTAGGTCGGTAAAAGAGGGATAGAGAGAACAAGAAAGTAATTTCGAAAGAGTTTCAACAGCGTTACGAGATTATGGCGTTTGAAAAAGAGATAGCAAAAATGTGACGAATTCTCGAGTAGTTTTGATCAATACGTGATCAGACCAATGAATATACCTAATATACACACAAATATCAAAGTAAAAAAAAAAAGAAAAAAAGAAAGAAAATATCCGGTATTTCATATATAAGCCGAAGGAACGAATTTTACTTCGTGTTCATTTCTTTAACATAGCGCAGAAGAAGATCAAGAAGAAACATTTTCAAAGTTGCCTCGCACTTTGTAAAACTCGTAGGAGTGGTACGTGCGTGCGTGCGTGGATCCTTACGATTGGTTATGCGCAAAAGTCGACGAGCAAGTAGTTTTCTTCTTCTTCTTCTTTATATACCGTACATACAGACACATATAGAAAGGAGAAAAGAGATAGAGACAGACAGAAAGAAAGAGAGAAAGAAAGAGAGAGAGAGAGAGAGAGAGAAAGAAAGAAAGAGAGAACACATAAGAATCAACATGAAATTCAATGAATCGAGTTTTGTGTGGCATGGGAAAGAAGTTTCGTCAGGGAACATGAGAAAACTCGCAAAAATGTGACTCGATAGTCGTAGATGGAAAAAAAGAGAGAGAGAGAGAGAAAAAGAGTGAATTGAGTACTAAAGATAGAGAAAGAAAAACGAAGAATAAGAGAGAGAGAGAGAGAAGAAGAAGAAAAAAAGTAAGAAGCCGAATAAGGATTAGAAAGTAAAGGAAAATCAAAAATCTCCCGAGAGTATACCGCATTATCATAGGAAACATCGTGACAAGGTCTACGAAAATGAAACGTACGTGAATGTCCCGGTGGAACTTGGTTAACGTGACTTCCCACACCTCCACCCAATTCACCGCACGCCTCGTTCTTTCGCTCGTTCCTCCTATAATCCTTGTAGATACATCGTGAATTTTCTGCCGGGAAAGTTTCAAAGAGAAAATTATCACCGTTGGGACCGATGTAATTCTTTGTGAATTCACCTTCAAAGAACGAGCATACACATCGAAACGCATTCTTTTCTATTCTTTTTCTATTCTTTTTTTTTTGTTTTTGTTGTCTAGTTGCGTTATCGTCATCTCTTGCGTTTACGATCTCAGATTCATCGATATCGTTGGTTTAGTTATTTAACGAAGGTACAGTTGAAAGAAAGAAAGAAAGAAAAAGAGAGAGAGAGAATAACAGTACTAAAAATATCAATCTTCTTTTTCTGCTTATTTTTATTTTAGTTTTCTTAGTTTTTACTTTTATTCGAAACTCGATCAAAGATGATGATATCAAATAAGATATTTTATTCTTCTACTACTACTACTTTATTATTATTATTATTATTATTATTATTACTACTACTACTACTATTACTACTACTAGCGGTTTATCAGAATTTTAACCTCATTTCGAAACTGGATCATCGATATCGAGGAACGATATCGAAAGAGAATCGACCAAAGTAGTAGTCAATGTTCTTTCTTCCTCTATCTCATCCTTAGACGACGACAAAGGGAAAACTATTTCGTTTCCATCTTTTAACGGAGGAATAATCGAAGAGCTAAGGGAGGAGGATAAGGACGAGGATGAAGATGAGGAGAAGGAAGAAGAGAGAGAGAGAGAGAGACAAGAATAAGAAAGATGGTAGTACTATACGAAGACGATAGTAGTAGCTACATAGGGTGTATCTCAAACGAACCACGAATTTTCTTCCTTTGGCCAAATCGTGGATTGAACCGATAAACTCGAAAGTAACGAGAGGAAGACGATATTTTCTCTCTTTCTTACGAATAAGTACACGAATCAGTTACTCTCTCTCTCTCTCGACTCGAATCCAAACAGCTACTTTGCAATCACCTTTCGTCCTCGAAGCTCGCTGGAGCCCAATTTTAATCATCTAAAAGACGTGGCAGGAAGGAAAGAAGGAAGGAAAGGAGAGAAAAAAGGAACGAAAGAAGGAGCGAAGCGAATAGAAGAGAGAGAAGGAGAAAAATATAGATAGACAGAGAGAGACAGAGACAGAGACAGAGAAAGCGAGAGAGAGAGAGAGAGAGAGAGAGAGAGAGAGAGAAGCCGGCGATCCAACGGACTGGGACGTCACTTACGAGGAATTGCAATTTTCTCTAAAGATCCCTGACGCGAGAAAGGAAGAGAGAAGCAACTTGTGAAAGAGAGAGAAAGAGAGAAAGAGAGAGAGAGAGACGAAGCGGTTTCTCGACTCGCAAGCCGGGGCTGACGGGCGAGATTTTCGCGCCGTCCTAGAAATTCAACGCCGAACAGCCATCCTCTCCTTTGCCGGGTCGTTTGTCGAAAGCAATTTCCATCTGCGAACGGTTTTCGTCTTACCGAAGAAGAGAGAGAAAGGTATGCCTGTCCTATCCACCCCTTTTTTCTTCCACCCTTTAAGAAACCATCAGCCGTTCCTTAAAATTTCTCTCTTTTCTCTCTTTCTTTCTTTCTTGCGCCTGTCTGTTCTCTTGATATATAGGTATGTATGTAACTTAGTAAAAAAAAGAAAGAAAGAAGAAGGGAAAGGAACGAAAAATGAATTGGAAAATATAAAGAAAAAAGAAGGAACAAGACTACTTACGACTCAAACGAGACACGTTGAGAAAATGAAAAAGTTATTATCGATAAATTAGAAGGGATATCTCTTTCCTTGCGAAGGGTTTACTAGGACCCTTCATTTTTCTCTTATCTTTTATACTTTGATATTCTTTTTCTTTTTTATTCTTTTTTCTTGTTAAAATCGAACGATGTAAATAGAAAGAGAGAGAGGGTGTGTGACTAGAAAGAACAAGTTAGAGCATACGCGTTCTGTACGTCTATCTATGTGTTTGTGTGTGTGAGAAAGAGAGAGAGAGAGAGAGAGAGAGAGAGAGAATCTCACGAATAAATCCGTCGGTATCGTTTTCCACGAGACACCTTGTTACAAACGCTCTGACCTAATTACTTCGCTTTCGTATCTCTCTATCTCTCTCTCTCTCTCTCCTACTTGATACCATATAGTATATCCCATCTCATTTCCCGTTAAAAGGGGCAAAGAGAATACCATAGCACGAATTTTGTCTGTTGCGAATTGACTGCTCGAGCTTATATCATATAAAATACAATGGACGAGAAACGGACAATGATGGGGAGACATTTCACGAGGTTTTACATTTCGACGTGTGATGATGCTTCGTTTGGGAAAAGTGAATTCGTCGAAGCACGAAGCTCGCAAGGATTCACGGAATGTTATTATTTCTTTCTTCTTGTTTCTTTTTTTTTCTCTTTTTTTTTTTGTTTTCTTTTTTTAATAGAATGACACGTAAAAGGAAAGCACAACAGCTGCTTCTTTCATTCCATTTTCGGCGTGGAATTTTAATGGGGAAATACCCGAGATAAGGATATCTTGATCTTTTTTTTCCTCTCTTTGCTCTTTTTAAAAGCTTTCTACGAAATCGTCGAGATCGATCGATCGATCGTTATCCTCCCGTTCGATTAAAATCAACTATAAAATCACTCTTTAAAAGCCGACGAGGAAGAAAAAAAAAGAATAAAAAAAAAAAAAGAGAGAAGAAGAATCGACAATTGAACCCCAAGTTAAACGTTTTCCATGGCGCGTTTTGATACACAAACGCACACGCGAAACTAGCTCCGCCCTTTTTCTGATACGTATTTCGCAACACACCTATGTGTATTTGATTTTTTTTCTCCTTCTTTTTTTTTTGTTTTTTTTTTTTTTTTTTTTACATAGCAACGAATATAAAATATTTCCTCTCGAATATTAAACGTTTTACTACCATGGACAGACCATACGCTTGTACATATATAAGTAGGTATTTACATGTACGCATACATAAATGTATTCATACGTATATAGAAACATACGTGCACATACACACATATATAGCTAGTGCAAACGCATGTGTGATATTTATAAATAAATCGTACAAATATTAGTGGCACCTGACGGTTGACGTACGAGCCACAACAACGTGTAGAATATTATATACTTGAAAACAGTCGGAAAATCGACGAACGAACATATTTTGCGTAAAGAGCCAATGGATCCGGTTCACGAATAAGCATTATAAAGAGCACCAACGGAATACACGCACTTTTCGCTTTAATAACTCTGAATCAATGTTTACAGAGGACCGATAGCGTATAGTTTAGATAGCAACCACGCACAACCGTGTACATCCAAATCCAGAAGCTTTTAATTCATCTGGAAAGAGGAAGGCAAATAGCAGAGGAGACGTATTTATGTATTTCGCGAATCACCGAAATAACAATAATACGACGATAATAATCG
This sequence comes from Vespula vulgaris, assembly GCF_905475345.1. NCBI lineage: Eukaryota > Metazoa > Arthropoda > Insecta > Hymenoptera > Vespidae > Vespula > Vespula vulgaris. Next base: position 7,279,666 of record NC_066587.1, on the reverse strand, counting down.
GAAGATGCGGAATTTATTCACGGAATAAACCGATCCGATTTTTCTTTTAGCTTATGAAATTATTACAACGAAATAATTACGAATTGTTAAGAGAGAAAGAAGAAGTAAACAAGAAGAAAAAGAAAAAAGAAAAAAGAACAGAGCGAGAACGAGAGAGAGAGAGAGAGAGAGAGAACATTTCGCGATAAAACCAACTTCTCCAATTAGCGACGTACTTTCCAGGAAAGATAGAAGCGAAGGGAGATACGGAGGAGGAGTTCTGTATAACAATATCGATGCAATTACAATGGCTCTTGAAAGAAAGAAAGAAATAGAAAAAGAAAGAAAGAGAGAGAGAGAGAGAGAGACAGAGGAGAAAGATGAAAAGTCGAGGGAAAGAGAGACGGAAAGAGAAACTGTTGCCTTTGAGAGGGTCGCTCGTCTCTTTCGTTATGAATGAATCCAGCAATGAGTTGGCACGGCACCAGAGGATTTCCAGGTGGTCGCGAAATTAAGCTCGGCCTCGTTCACCCCCTCAGTTCACCCCATTCTACTCCTCCTCCTCCTCCTCCTCTTCTCTCCTCTATCTTCCAACCCAACCAACCCAGCCGAACCTACACACTACGAAAGCCGTGGCTGCAATCTATGCCTCGCTGAATTTACTGGCCCCTACTGCCATGACACCGAGCAACCTGCGGACTCATCCCCTCTATCTCTATCTCTGTTACTCCCTAGGCACCACCATTACCGTTCCGACCACCAACCAGCAGCCTTTTAGCCTCGCCAATGTCACTAGGGATTTCACGAGAGCGTTTCTCCGCGGATATATAATTTGTCGAGGCTCTGCCAAACTCGTCCAGTGCCGTCGTGGTCTATTGAATTGGACTTTCTCTCTCTCTCTTTATCTATCTATCTATCTATCTCTATCTCTCTCTTTTTTTTCTTTTGCTCTTCTTCTTTTTTTTCCCCTTTCCTTTTCTTCCCTCTCTCTCTCTCTCTCTCTCTCTCTCTCTCTCTCTCTCTCTCTTTCTTTCTTTCTTTCTTTTTATTCTCCTTGTTTTCGAAGCATACAAGGAAAAAAAATTCTCTCGCCCCGATCGATCCGACTTTTTAATTAAAAACGAATAAGAGATCCTAGGGTGGTTTCTCTCTTTCTTTCTTTCTTTCTTTCTTTTTTCTATACCACTGTCTTCTTACCGAATTTATCCGATTAAAGGGATACACGAGAGACACTTTTTTTTCTCTCTACAATACACTTTCACTTTTCTCGAATAATTGACTTTCGATTCGTGTCTGTCGGGAGTAACTTTGTTCACGGTACCGAGCTGACACGTACCAGCCGTCGCATGGGCTTTCGATACGAACAGGTAGTAATAGTACGAGGGAAGATCGATAAACTGTCCAATGGAGAAATGAAGGAGGAAATGGGGATGAAGCGTAGATGGGGTTGAAGAGAGAGAGAGAGAGAGAGAGAGAGAAAGAGACAGAGAGACAGAGAGAGAGAGAAAGAAAGAGAGAGAGAGAGAGAGAGAAGAGTAGGAAAAAAAGAAAACAAACTTTAAAGGGAATCTATCAGGAAGGACCGTCGAATTATCGACCTTATCTACTTAAACGTTATTCACTCGACGGTGTTCTCGCGTCGTTAAGAAGAGTCCATTTGGATAATTAAGGATGTATCCTGGCAGACTCTACTTAAGTGCCGATATATCATTGCGAACGTTTGTTCATTCTCTCTCTCTCTCTCTCTTTCTCTCTCATTGTTTTTCTCTTCTTTCTTTCTCTCGACTTAATACCACTTCCAATCGCAGACAAAAAAGAAAAGTGGGAAAGAGAAAGACGACAAAAAAAGAAAAGAATAAAAGAGAGAGAGAGAGAGAGAGAAGGCGAAAGAGAAAGAGAAAGAGAAAGAAGATGACAGAGAAGGAAACCCGGGTCGTTCCGGAAACAAATTTCTTCCTTTTGAAGTAGGGGGATGTAACAGCTGGTGGTAACAGGATAATTACTTCTTAGCATTTCACACTTCGCCGAATATCCCAGTGGCGCATTATGCGTCTCTGCTTTAAACCTTTCTATCCTTCTCTATCCTTATTCTTGTCTTGTCTCACTATCTATCTATCTATCTATCTATCTATCTATCTATCTATCTATTTCTCTCTCTCTTTTTATCTCTTCAAGAGAAATCGTAAAATAGATCAAGAGAGACAAACTTTTCTATTGGAAAGCTTCGATAGGCCAAACGAACTACTTTCGCGTTTCTACTCTTCTTTTATCACAATGATCTAGAATGAGTGAAAGGAGGAAGACAGAGACAGAGAGATAGAGATAGAGAGATAGAGATAAAGAAAGAGAGAGAGAGAGAGAGAGAGAGAGAGAGACCATAGTCATCACATAGAAAACAAATTCTCCTTCTCTCGCACAATAGTAACTCCGTATTGCTCTTTGACAAACAGGAGAGACGCTGTTGTCGGTGTAACAAAGAGAGAAAGATATTCTCGGTGGAAGCGAGCGGAAGTCGAAGACAAGTTTCCGACTTCGTTACGAGATACGTATGTAATACGGAATATATTACGAGAGAGTCGCCATTTATTTGTCTCTCGTCGGCTAGCTAGCTAGCTAGC